>NC_133332.1:62830940-63130940 GCF_042186555.1 Aquarana catesbeiana
GCTATCCCCTGTGTCCGCCGCAGGGGGAATCGCTTGGGGCCGTGTATACCCACAGGGAACTATAGAACGGGTGAGCTCATCCTTTTCCTATCTAAATTGTATATAATTGTGTAATATTCTGTCTAAATGTTTTTGCTGCATTAATAACGTTACCATGCAACTTTTGTGTGTTGTACTTACTATAATTATCGTATGTTGCACCACAGATATTGCTCTCCTGAGGAAGCGGTAAAACCGCGAAACCGATCGAGAATTCAAGCTCTATTTGTGTCTACTATCACTATGGGTTGTAATCCAATTGGTTGTATTGACTGCTTCCGTTTTTAAATTACAACTGTTATGTGACATTGTTACAATCTTTTAATCATGTTTTCTATTAAAATGGAATTTTTATACTACATTATTGCTTTCTTTCTCCATCCCTGTTCACTGTAACTTTCATTACATCAAGTACCGCAATAGTCCCCCCTCCCCCCCCCTCTTTAGGGGTTGTAGTTCCTTTGTATGGGGTATTGAGATGCTGGCCGACAGAGGCAGCTAACTGCGACCGCTCTCTACCTCATCCTCATTATTATTGTCTCAGACACAAACTGTTGGCTGTGATCACCAAGGATCTGTGCAAGGAACCCCACTCTGACAAAAATTTTCAGCAGAGCAACTGTGACCTTGTCTGCCCTGAGGTCATATAGAGCCAAAGCCTCTGGTATCAGGTGGCAAAGTTCACTACTGTCAGGATATAACATTTTCCTGAACAGTTAGGGATAGCTAGTGACCCAGTAGTATCCACTGCCAACTTCCTAAAAGGTTTATCTATTACAGGCAACAGCTTGTAGCACAGTAAACATCTCCTAATTTTCCAATTTATGGGCAGGTAACACAGGACTGACAGTAGTTGGCTGTGTCTGTGAGCATGTTGGGTCAGTAAGAGCCAGTATCACTTGGGCCCTGGTCATAGTGATTCCCAAGTGACCCAACTCCAGTGAGAGTTATGAATTTCTCAGGAATTATGTCCTACCACCAGCTCAGGGCAAAAAAGCATGATTTCTGCTCTAGAGTCTCAGAAACGTCAAGGTTCTGTTGACCACTGCGTCAGACTGTGGGTTGGTGTTATTGACCCTCAATTTCCCAAATGTTGAACAGCTCAGTGGAATGGGTACTGGTTGGCTGGCCATGTGATGATAGCTTTTCCTGCTCACAACAATTGTTTCTGAGGGGTCCAGGCCTGCTACAAGTAAAGCATCTGAGGGAATTGGCTGATGCCAGCTTATTACCAGGAGCTTCAGGTGCTGGTCACTGAGAGGCTTGGCTCACAGGTGTAACAGGGGTTGTCACTGGTGGTTTTCCTCCTCTCCGTAGCTCTCTGTCCTTGTAAAATAGGGGTGTTTGGTATCTAAGTGACTGGTATTTTCTTATGCTGTACATTCGGTTAGATAGTCGTTCATTATGAAATCCGCCCAGATTTTTATTTTTTTTTGTCACCCGTTCTGCTGCTAGAAATTAAATACTGTAAAGCATGTGATTAATAAAATTGCCATTCAATTACATGTTTTTTTATTGACTTCCGATTGTTCTGTGCATTCCTAAGTGCTTCCATATTCACTGTGGGCATGTGAAGCCCACTAGGACTCTGTTCCAGGATAAGGTGCTGCTGGCTACCCAGCATGCACCTCCCGATCTCGCGTGTGCGCATTCTACACAGGGCGTAGCGCAGGAATATGATGTATATCGCCACAGCCCAGAAGAGGCAGATTACAAGGGACACCCTAACAACAAGCCACAAACAGTAAGCCAAAAAGCCAAAAAGTCCCATAAATACCCCTTCCCAGATTGCACAGCGGCCAGTAACCTCCTACTGGGCTGTTTCTGGAAAAAGAATATTTATTACAGCTCAACCTAGTTGTAATTCTCATAATGACCTGTGGTACCAGTGACACCTACTGGCAACAGTGAGAAATGCACAACTCAGTCAAGTTTAGAACAGAACCAAATAAACTATGTACAATCAATCTGAACTGTTTACAGCTCAGCCAAAAACTAAATTTAGGACACAGAGAAACTCCACACTTAGGACTGGAGAAAAAAGGTAAAGGTATGCAGCCTCCCCTAATAGACCCACGGGGGGGGGGTCTAAAATCGGGAGGCTCGAAGGCTCTTCCTGGATATCGTATACACACATGGTGTAGTGCTGATTTTAGTTTATTCCCTATGGGAAGTATTTATTTCAAGTAAAGTATTTTTAAAATACATACTACACTATGGAGTGGTATCTCTTCTTATGAGGACTGATCTCTGGTGATCCCCTTCTTGGATGTGGTGGCGGAGGCTGTGGTGCACAGATTACTGATCCGGACGTCCTGGAGTAGCGGAAACAAGGAAAACGAGAGCCATTGCTACAGTGACTACAGGATACCATCTGTGAAGACTGCTTATGATATCCCATATTGCCTGTCACCCCTGCAGGGGTATAAGGAGCCAGGGAGTGGGGAGCCATAGGGGGAGCGCAGAAGTCAACGATCTTTCTCTGAGCACAAGAGTCACTTAACTGTTTGGAACTTTTCTGATAAAAACATTTCCTTTTTACAAAAAACAAAATTCTTTGGAGCACTGTGGGCTTTTTCTATTTTTTTGCATATATTTTTTTGCAGTAATATGTTTTTGCATCAATATTTTTTGTGGCACGTTTGCACATATGCTCAGCACCGTTGATTACCTCAGTATACATGCGGATGTTATGCTTTATTTTATTGATGGTTTGATTCATCACTTATATTACTGTTGGTTTAATAGTATTTTGCACTGAATGATTAGTGTTTGCACAGGTATATGTTTACAGGGGGTTGTCTTAATTTATTTATTTTTATTATGAGCATATCGTCACAGAGGTTTTGTTAGCATTGGTGTTGCACATACAGTTTACATACCCCCCTAAAAGGAGCACCATATACCCCATTCTTTATTTATTTAAAAATTAAATTTACACTATAGCCTCAATTTTAGGAACAGGGGGCTACACATACAAATTTGAAAAATCCAGGTAATTGCATTTTGGCTATAGGAGACACATACAAAGTCCCATGATAGATCCAGATAGAGAACCAGGAGGGACCATTGCACATTTCATTCTACACTTGAATCAGTGAATGAAGAAATATTTGAGTGCAAAAGTCCTCTTCAAAAAGGAGAGACCATTGGAGGTATATTTAAAGTCCTGCAGCCCCCATTATCTACATGCTCTAATTAATGCATTTCAAGGAGTAGGTTGTTGCAATTTGGCTGCAATAAAATAGGTCTTATGGTTAAAGCAGGTGCCCTGTAACTTAGGATCCTCACATTTTGCAGGATCCCTACAAATTAGGCCTGGGACTGCTAGAAGGGGCCCAGCATATACTGTATGTGTGAGAATGTTTCCCAGTACAGCCTGAAGACTTGAGTGTTGAACAAAAAGTGGTGACTGTAGGGTCTTGGCCACCCTCAACCAAGAATTAGAGAGTAGGCCCCTAAAGCCATCACTAGGGATGAGCTTTGAGTTCGAGTCGAACTCATGTTAGTGAAATGGTAGGGGTAAGTACCCCCTTACCATTTCACACAGGGGGAGGCGGGATCTGGGGGTCCCCTTGTTAAAGGGGGCTTCCAGATTCCGATAAGCCCCCCGCCCGCAGACCCCCACAACCACCGCCCAGGGTTGTGGGGATGAGGCCCTTGTCCTCATCAACATGGGGACAAGGTGTTTTGGGGGGCTACCCCAAAGCACCCTCCCAATGTTGAGGGCATGTGGCCTGGTACGGTTCAGGAGGGGGGGGCCGCACTCTCGTCCCCCCCTCTTTTCCTGCGGCCTGCCAGGTTGCGTGCTCAGATAAGGGTCTGGTATGGATTTTTGGGTAGACCCCACGCCGTTTTTTTTTTTTTTTTTTTGGCGCGGGGTTCCCCTTAAAATCCATACCAGACCTGAAGGGTCTGGTATGGAATTTAGGGGGAACCCCACGTCATTTTTTTTTTTAATTTTGGCCGGGGTTCCCCTTAATATTCATACCAGACCTGAAGGGCCTAGTATGGAATTTAGGGGGACCCCCCACGTCATTTTTTTTTTTTCATTTTGGTTCGGGGTTTCCCTGTGGGGAATTCCCATGCCGTTTTTATCAATGAACTTCTATGTGTATTGTCGGCAATGCAATAGCCGCGGGTAGTTTTAAATGGGTTTTTTCCTTCCAAATGTCATTTTGCTGTCAGACTGTTCTAAACACGGGAAACATGCGCCCCTTTACAGGCATACTATAGATACCCCCCAGGTACGAAATTTAAAGGGATATTACACTTTTATTGTTTGACTTTAAGCATTATTAAAATCACTGCTCCTGAAAAAACGGCCGTTTTTAAAACTTTTTTTTGCATTGATCCATGTCCCCTGGGGCAGGACCCGGGTCCCCAAACACTTTTTATGACAATAACCTGCATATTAGCCTTTAAAATTAGCACTTTTGATTATTCATGTTCGTGTCCCATAGACTTTAACTTTAACTTTTTTCCTGTTCGCATGTTCTGGTGCGAACCGAACAGGGGGGTGTTCGGCTCATCCCTAGCCATCACTAGCTTAAAAGAGAAATATGGGAATATATATTTTTTCTTGAATCATACTTACCTAGGTGGATGCAGCATCGGCCCAATGCTGATCACTCAGTTCTCAGTGCTCCCTGAGCAGAGAGCTGGTTACTGCTAAGTTTGGGTTTGCAAATATCATGCTGAACCCCCCACACATCAAACCCTGACAGATTCACCCATACTTACTGATAAATACCAGCTAGTTATGAAAACAAGTTATTGAAGACTTGGGTTATAAAACCATCACATGAAGCATGATAAAGTGTAAGGACTCTTACAGATTTTAATACAATCTATTTCCTTATGGGCCTAGGTTATCATATTCAACTAGTAAAAATATCCTAGGGTGGTATTTTACATAGGCAGGTAGATACATATCTAGATGAATCTCACACTGTATCCTATGAAAAAAGACTATAAATAAAGCAGCTATCATACACTCCTGAAGATCGACTGTTGAGTCACTTCCCCATAATTAACACGAAAACTAACGAAATACGTCAGTGTGTATACATGGTTGACGACATTTATCAGCTGTGTTTGCTTTTCTCACTAAAATCTTAACAGGAAACATTGTAATTTAAGTAACCTATCTATGCTCTTAACTGTCATTGAAAGGGGAACCATAATCTGTCCAACTCTTACCAGCAATTTCCTACTAAGTTTTATAAGGGAAGTTAATAATGTACATTAAACTATCCAACAATGTATTCTAATATGGACTTTCTAACAAAGTCAGGAGTGTTCCCAAGGTGTTATGAAGTACTTACTAAAGTGGGCATTGTGAAAGCCTAACTCCGCATTTAATGCAAGTGTAAATAGTTAGTTTGTGCTTGCTGGGCACGCTGTATTAACTGCATGTTGCCTCAGCTAGATCATAGAATAAAGTGAAGTGTTTCAGCTGGGGGATGAGGACTCCCCCCCTCCCCCCCATTTCCTGAAAAAGTTTGAGTCGGGCAGAGCACTGCAGACCCATTCACAATGACACTGGCAGGGAAGGGGTTAACACTAAGGTGCGATCAAGGGGTTAAGTGTGTTCCCTGGGTGTGTTCTAACTGTAAGGGGGATGGGCTACCAGGGACATGACAGAGATCACTGTTCCCAATCACCGGGAACAGAAGATCTCTGACATGTCATCAGGCAAAACAGCGAATCGCATTGTCTACATAGGCAGTTCCCCGTTCTGCCTCTGTACACTGAGATCGCGGGTCGCTGGCAGACACGGGGTCCACTGGACCCATGGCACGTGGCGGGCACGCGCCCACTGTCTCCTATGCAAAGGCACCTATGGCAGTTTGCGCAGGAGAGCCGACCTGCTGCAGTATAATGACAGCGGCTGGTCAGCAAGCGGTTAACGTGTTTGTATACCTTCATTTTATAAAAAAAATAAAAATAACAAACATGTCTATACTTACCTGCTCTGTGAAATCATTTTGCACAGAGCAGCCCCAATCCCCTTCTGCGGTGCCAGAGCTCCAGGCCCCTTCTCTTCATCGGGTTCCCCCACAGAAAGCGAATGGCTCCTGCTGCTATCAATCTATCCAATGATAAATTACTAAAAATTGGTTTCCTCTAATTGGGACTTTAAACAGGATGCTGCCTCAATAAAGTTATGCAATGTTATTATTAAAATATTACTTATTTATTAGGTGAAGTGAGAGATATCACAATTGTGCAAGACATGAAAATACAGGATGCATGGGGCAGATACAGAGGTAAGAATTACAATGCATGTAAACCAGTACTCAATTGGAACAAATATAGCAAAAGAGATAACCCAATGCGTTTCAAATCTATCGTAATAGTTCTCTTCTTCAGGGGTAGGTGGTTACATCAAGACGATAATACGTCTATAATTGAAAAAAACATGAGTGTAAGAATACATAATCATGACATTGAAATGATAACAACAAAGATTAAATAATTTGCTAGGTCTATATTCAAAAATTGAACAAACACTGACCCTGCACATTGCATGAAGATTTGCCACAACTTATTGCATCCAGATTAAAAACAACTTGAGAAATGCTGCTGCCTTGAGAGCGACCATAGGAGCTCGGAAGGGATGAACACACCTCTGATGGAAAAGCCAGACTGCTCAAAGAAATTGTCAATTCATAAAGGGCGCTCTGGGCAGCACTCCCTAGAGGACCCATATACTGGGCCCGGTGGACGGCCCAAAGTTGCTAAAAGTGAAGTAAATAACAATTGGGTAATTATTTGATATGGGTACCAGGGAATTATGCAAAGTGTCCCCAAAGTCTTAACAACTAGATGCATGAAAGGGCATAAATGTACCTACCTGGCCAAATAGGCTGCGAGGTATATGAGGGAAAGGGACCTGATTGCTATAAGACAAAGTTAGGCTTCAGAAAACAAACGGTAGACTGTTCCCACTCTCCCAAAGAAGGTCGGAACAGAAAACTGCAAATGAGTAAAGATTTTTTTTTTTGTTTAAAAAATTTTTATTAAAGAAAAATATAACATGTATACAATTATAACACAAAATAGATAACACTTCTATTTTTCAACAACATAGGATACAGTACTCATAGAATCTACCAATTAGAAAATTATAGTAGCTACATCCAGGAAGATACATAGAGTCAGCTGAACAGCTAATTTGTATAAAAAAAAGGTGAACTAGGTGAGCACTATACTCTAAATATAATTTAAATAGAAAATATTGCTTTAGTTTAACAGAAGTATACATCAAGACAGAGTAGTGGTAGAAAAGGAGAGAATAGAAGAGAAAGAATTGAAGGTGGGAGGGGAAAAGGGTAAGAAGTTGCTGGTACACTAGACCAGTGTTTCTCAACCTTTTTCCAGTCGGGGCACCCTTAAAAAGTATTTTCAGTCTTGAGGCACCCCAGTCCAAGGCTTAGTTCACGTTACTGTGTGTCGCGGAACATGCGCAAAATCGCACTCGTTCCTGACACACAGACAAATGCTCTGCTCTTTAGGGGTGCCATTAATTCTTAATGGTACCTCACACATTGGAAAATGTGGGGTGCTTTTGGTGCAGTGCAATTTAAAAAAAAAAAAAAAAGGTCGGAATGAATGGGCTGCACTACACGCAGCACGCAGCCACACAGGTGTGAACCAAGGGCTTGTTCACATGTCGGGTTGGAGGGGTGGTAAAAGCACATGGTTAAGCTGTATTTACCACCCCCAAATTCTTCCCCTTTAGCTGCAGAGACAACAGCTGGGGGTGTACACATGTTGTGGCTGCAGCTGGAGGTATACCCAGGGTGAATGGGTCTGCACTGCAACTACCCTGCAACTGTGTGCATTGCACGGTTGCGGTGTAGTGATGCTGCATTAAAACAGGTGGTGAGGAGGCAACATAATGCCTCTTTACTGCCTGTCAAATGCCTCTGAAAAGCGATTTGTGCATAGGTTGCTTTTCAGAGGAGAAGCAAAAAAAAAAAAAGAGGCCTCTGACAGAGTAGTTATAAGCAGAGGGTGTGCCACATCCCAAAAGTCCAAAGAGACCAAAGCATTCCCCTAGAGCGGGACTTTTAAGGCACAACCATCAATGATACAATGTAAGTAAAAAATATAATTTTATTACAAAAATCAGAAGAACGACAAAAAATAAATAATAATATAATAATTATTTTTTGTTGTTCTTCTGATTTTTGTAATAAAATTATATTTTTTACTTACATTGTATCATTGATGGTAGTGCCTTAAAAGTCCCGCTCTAGGGGCATGCTTTGGTCTCTTCAGAGGAGAAGCAGTCCTTGCTGCTATCACAAACAAGACCTACAAAAGCAGTTCTGATGGTACAGGAATTGAGGGGTGTCAGGATTAAAAGTAACATATACACACACACATATACACGTGCACACACGCATACAGACACATACATACAGACACTTATACATACGACACGTGCACACACACACATGCAGACACGTGCACACACACACATGCAGACACGTGCACACACACACACATGCAGACACGTACACACACACACGTACACACATATACACACACACATACATGCAGACACATGCGCACACACACATGCACACACACATACAGACACACACATATACAGACACACAAACACACACACACATACAGACAGACACACAAACACACATGCGCACACACACACATGTACAAACACACACACATACAGACAGACACTCACATGCACACACACATACAGACGTACACACACACATACAGACACTCACATGCTCATGCACATACAGACACATGCACACACACATACCAGACACATGCACACATACAGACACATGCACACACACATACATACACATGCACACACACATGTACAAAAAAACACATACAGACACGTGTACACACACACAGACACATGTATAAAGCCCTTTTAAAACAAATCTAGCTTCTAGCACAGTACCTTTCATTTCCTCATTCAGCCGGGTACTGCACTGTAGGGGGAAGCAGAGAGCACAGCACACTCCCCTGCACTTTACTTTCACTTTTGAGGTTAAAGGAGCTTCTCACAGTGCCGATGTACAGTTCGGCAGGTGATCGGGAGATCGGGCTCATCTGACAGCCCTTCTCTCCCCTGATCCCGCGGCACACCTGAGAACCTCTGACGGCACACCAGTGTGCCGCGGCACACTGGTTGAGAAAGCCTGCACTAGACCATGTATTGAGCAGAGGGGAAAATTAGCATGAATAAGTGTTTAATGGCTATGCTAGAGTGTTAGGTTTGAGGGGTTAGAGCAGGAGATTTGTATATGTGGCGGTAGACTGAAATTTTTTCCAAGATTCCCAGGTTAGAGAGTGTTTCTGGGAGGTCCCTCTAATATTGTGGGTGATACTCTCCATGAGGTATACATTGTCAACCATTTGTAGCTAAGCCTTTACAGAAGGAATAATTGGTTGGCCCCACAAAGTGGGGATTAAGGCTTTGGCAGTGTTCAGTAGTTAAGGAATGATTGAGCGTTTGTACGCCTTTATGGGAGTTTTTGTGACATGAAAAAGAACAGCCCATGGGTCATTTGGTATATGAACATCAGCAATCTGAGCAATCAGAGTGCGAATATCCTCCCAGTACGGTTTAATCAGTGGGCAGAACCACCATATGTGTGCATGAGTAGCTTTGTTCCCACAGTTCCTCCAGCACAATGGGGAACTGGCGGGGAACATTTGGTGTAAGCGAACTGGGGTGTAATGCCACCTAGTGAGCAATTTATAGTTGACCTCTGACATTCTTGAGGCTAAGGACAAGGTGTGAGCAAGTTGGAGGATCCTATCTTTTTGGTTGTCAGTCAGGGAGAGACCAAGGTCAATTTCCCATTTAGTCAGGTGGGGGGGGGGTCGGAGTTTTGAAGAGTAATAAGAGCTTTATAGAATATAGAGATGCTATGTAGAGGGGGGTCTTTTGGAAAGAATATTACTTCTATATCGTTTAAATCACTGACGCCCCTAAGTGGAGTAGGAAGGGAG
Organism: Aquarana catesbeiana; assembly: GCF_042186555.1. Taxonomy (NCBI): domain Eukaryota; kingdom Metazoa; phylum Chordata; class Amphibia; order Anura; family Ranidae; genus Aquarana; species Aquarana catesbeiana. Next base: position 62,840,994 of record NC_133332.1, read on the forward strand.
CTTAAGAAGTGTTGTAATTGGTGGTATCTCCATTTATCTAAGAACGTGACAGGTTTAGGGGTGAGGATCGCAGATAAGGGTTTGAGTGCGTTGCCATTTAGAACGTGATGCAATAGGAGGGGTTCTTCTGACCTCCATGATTTAAAACCTGGATCCAGAAGGCCTGGTAGAAAGTATGTGTGATTGAGAAGAGGTAGCAAAGGGGAGTCATAGTTCCAGGAATATTTTTTATGTAGTGCGTCCCATGCATCCAAAGAGGAGATGGTAAGGGCCGAGGTAGTGTGGGCAAGGTTCCTGTGAGAGCGGGTATCCAGGGAGCTATTGAAAGGTCTACACCACTTAGGTAATACTCAATTTGTACCCATAGCTTCAAGTTAAGGGCATATTTCCATTCAGCTAGTCTGGCCAATACAGTTGCTTGAAAGTAGGCTTTAAAATTAGGAAGTGCCAGACCACCTGAGCATTTGGAACGAAACAATAACTCCCTGGATATTCTAGGGTGTCTGTCCTTCCAGATAAAGCGGGAGACCAGGGACTGTAAAATAGTAAAAAAGCCCACTGGGACACCTAGTGGTAGCATTTGAAAGAGGAAAAGGATGCGTGGTAATATGTTCATTTTAATTATATTAACCTTCCCTAACCAAGTATGTGACAGGTTAGACCATTTTCGTAGGTCGGTTCTGATTTTGTTTAGCATGGGAATATAATTATATCGGAAAAGGGATTGAAGATTAGAGGTAAGATAAATACCTAGGTATTTCATACAATTTGATTCCCATCGAAAAGGAAAAAGGGGTTTAAGGAAGAGAGTCTCGGACTTGGGGATGTTAATGTTTAAAATTTCGGATTTAGATAAATTTATTTTGAAGTTAGAAATTGATTGAAACGTGGAAAATGCAGACATCAAATTCGGAATCGAAATCCGAGGTTGTTGGATAAAAAATAGTACATCATCTGCATATGCCGCGTATTTATGGGATCTGTTGCCTATTTGTATGCCTTTGATATTAGCATTGTTCCTAATTGTGGCGAGGAAAGGTTCTAGAGTGATAGCAAATAGGAGAGGGGAGAGGGGACAGCCCTGCCTGGTTCCATTATGTAGGACAAAGGGGTCACTCAACGTTCCGTTACTCCTAACTTGAGCAGAAGGGTTAGCATAAAGGGAGGAAATATGGTAAAACATTTTAGGACCCATACCAAAGTGGCGTAAGGTCAGCTTAAGGTACTCCCAGTCCACCCTATCGAAAGCTTTTTCTGCATCAGTGGAGAGGAGTAGGGTGGGCTGGGAGCACCGCCGAACATATTGAATCAGGGAGATTGCACGAAGGGAATTATCTTTTGCTTCTCTAGCGGGTATGAAACCTGATTGATCCGCCGAGATCCAATTTGGTATAAGGGGAAGTAAGCGGTTTGCCATAACTTTGGCGAATAACTTAATGTCAAAGTTTATTAACGATATACTGTAGGTCTAAAACTATTACAGAGGGTAGGATCCTTGTCTGGTTTGGGAATGACTGTGATATGAGTCGAAAGTGATTCTGGGCGTAAACCTGAAGAGTGGGAGATTGAGTTTGCATATTCAGAGAGTCGAGGGAGCAGAATGTCGCTAAATGTTTTATAATATAGAATCGTGAACCGTCAGGTCCAGGGGCTTTACCAGAGGGGGAGGACTTCAAAGCTGCCTGAAATTCCTCAACCAAAAAGTCTTCTTCTAATTCTTTAAGGACAGATATGGGCAATTTAGGAAGATTTGCCTCTCTCAAGTAGGATAGCATATGGTTTCGTCTCTCCTTATAAGGAAGAGAGGACAAGTCATTTTTGACATTATATAGGTCCGCGTAGTAGTCTCAAAATGCTTTAGCAATATCTGGAGTTGCATGGGCCAATGCACCTGACGGAAGCTTAATTTTGGGGATAAATGATTGCGACTGTTTAGTCTTTAGTGATCTAGCCAACAATCTACTTGGTTTGTTCCCCCATTCGTAAAATTTTTGCGACAGACGTTGGAACTTTCTCTTGGTGTCTAGATTGAGGAGGGACTTCAATTCCTCACGTTTAAGTGTGAGGGATTTAAGGTGTTTATTATGTAAAGAAAGTTTATGCTGCTTGTCTAGAGCCTCTATCTGTTGTAAAACCTGGTTAATTTGTTGACCATGCTCTCTTTTTATCCGTGCACCAAGCTCAATGAGCTGGCCTCTAATGGTAGCCTTACGAGCTTCCCAAACGACCGAAGGGGAGGTGTCAGAGGGTTTGTTTTCCCTAAAGTACTGAGATAAATGGGAGGCCAGCATAGATACCTCTGCTTCATTAGTGAGAAGGGAATCATTAAGCCTACAGTTGGTGGTACGTCGGGGTAGGGAGGGCATGGTCAATGTCATCGACACAGGTGCATGGTCTGAAATTGATGCGAAACCAATATGGGCAGAGTGTAAAAAGGGGAGATGGAAATGGTCTAAGAATATATTGTCTGTTCTGGAGTATGATTGGTGCGTTGAGGAGTAGTGTGAGAAATCCTTCTCCTTAGGATGAAGAAGGCGCCAGACATCCATCAATTGATGATCAAGAAGCCGTTTTTTCACAAATTTCAGTCTTTTGAAAGAGATATTAGAACGGCTTTGTGATGTATCAATAATGGGGTCTAACGGCATGTTTATATCCCCCGCTAGAATAGTAAGTCCTTTAGCAAAGTGTGACAATTTAGTCAATATTTGGGATAAAAAGGCAGGTTGGTTATGGTTCGGGCAATAGATATTTGCAAGCGTGCATTGGACATTTCCAATGAATCCCTTGAGAAAAAGGAAGCGACCATAGTCATCCGCAAGCATGTCAGCCTGAAAGACAAACTACTGCAAAAACCAATGGCTACACCCTTGGACTTGTTGGTGTCTGATAGGCTATAGTACCACTGCGGAAAGTTAGGTGAGGTTAGTCTAACAGGTGTTGTGTGGGTTAAGTGCATTTCTTGAAGAAAGGCAGTGGAACATGTGGCTTGTTTAAGTTCACGATATAATTGATGTCGTTTAGCAGCGACATTAAGACCCCTAACATTGTAGGATATAATCTTTACCTTAGCCATTTAAAAAGAGAATGAAGGTCTTCAGTTTGTCTTGCCAAGCATACCAGCAGGGAGGGGGAAAAGGGGTAGGGAAAAAAAAGAAAAGGGGAATAGTAGGAAAGGAAGAGATGAGAGGAAAAAGAAGAAGATAAACATATACAGAGAGTATATATGTAAGTCAGGGAACTTGTGGGAAATGAAAAAATATCACGCAGAAGACTGCAGTGGTCCCATTGGGGAAAGAGAGAGCGAAAGGCCATCTCAATCCTTGAACAAGGATTAGATAGGACATCTTCAGGGCCATTCACACTAGCCATCCCCAGGAGGAGGTGGGGGGTGGTGTTACGCTGTGGGGGGGAGGTGGTGAGGGGAGTGCGCCCCGACAGCACACGGGCTGTAGAAGAAAAACAGATTAACAACCTGCCATTAACAAGAGAACAATGAATTCCAGGCAAAAATATGAAAACCCATGTAAGTGGAACCAGGATCAATAGGAACAATAAGCAACCTAAAAGGAATCGCAAATGTAGACCAATTGGAAACATGCAACAATCAACATAATAATAAAGAAAAACAAATAGTGGTCAGCTTACTACTGGTGAGTCCGCTCCGGTCCTGTGCACACAAGTATAGAAAAAAAAAAATTTATATATATATATATATATATATATATATATATATATATATATATATATATATATATATATATATATATATATATATATACACAGCGACCAGATCAGGACCCGGCAGAAAAAACCTTTTGTAAGAAAGAAATGATTCACATTATTAGCAAAAACATGAGTGAAAAAATAAATGTTTCACCCATGTTTTTGTGCAGAGCCCGGAAGAGAGGTGCGACTCCTCTTTGAGGGGGTCTTTTTCCAGCCAGAGTCCACGGGACATGAAAATTTTGGAATCGGATCCTGCCAGCCTGGAAGTTCCATGGGTGAGAGATGTAGGTCCTGCAAAAAAGTTGGAAGTTCCTCAGGAAATCTCAATGTATGGGAACGACCGTTTTTTGTAGCAATCAGGCAGGCAGGAAAGCCCCATCTGTATGTAATACCGTCAGATCGTAAATTATCCAGTAGCGGTTTTAGTGCTCTGCGGCGGTCCAAAGTATCTTTGGAGAGATCTGGATAGATACTGATAGTAGCCCCGTCCAAAGTCAATGTTAGGTAAGCCTCGCATCTTCACCATAATGGCATTTTTGTCTTCAAAATAATGTAGGCGGCAGATGACATCCCTGGGCTGGTCCGAGTTAGCGTTACGGGGTCGCAAGGCCCGATGCACTCGGTCAAAGCGTAATGGTGCAGTGACAGGGTTACCCAGGATGGTATTAAAAATGTCTCTTATAGAAGGTTCAAGATCAGTATCCCCAGTGGCTTCCGGCAAACCTCTAACTCGGATATTATTTCTGCGGTTGCGATTTTCGAGGTCTTCAAGCTTATATAAAGATGCACGGTGGGCAAAAGCCAGCTGGGTAACAGTGTCCTGCAGTTCTTTAATAGCTAGTGCTTGTGTATCCTGTCGCTGCTCTGCTTCCTCTACCCTGGCCAAGATATGTGACATATCAGATCTAACGGCAGTTATTTCTTTTTTGATGGATTTCTCCAAACTGTGAAACATACCTGCGAGTTCTTTTTTGAGGCCGCTCATAAGTGCAGACATTTCAGAACCTATGGGGGATCCGGGATCATCCATAAGATCTGAGCAGCAGGAAGAAGCTGGAGAGCTCTCCCTCACAGAGGCAGCGTGGGATGATGGAGAGGCGCTTGTTCTCGAGGTTCTGGCTTGGTCACCACGTGCGTTGGCAAGGTATTGCTGAATAGAACCTGTAGAGACTGGAATAGAGAGTGATCTCTTGTTTGGACATTTAACAGGGGCAGAGCGGAGCTTAGGTGTTTTGGCGGGCATAATTGAAGCTATATGGCCGATAGCTGCAAGGGGCAGTCTCCCTCACATCTGAGCAATATCACACATACATCAAAATGTTGTCAGCACCTGGAGGGGCTCCCATATAGGTGGAACACAGGTAGCAGAAAATGTACTCCAGCAACAGCAAAAAAAAAAAGAGCAAGTAAAATTATTGTGATTGAGTAAAGATGGAGGCTGTGGAGGTGATGTGTCAGATGGGGGGGGAGCTTGCTGAAGGGTAAATGCTGTAGAAAAGTTTCAATGAGAAAGGCAGTGGAGTAAAGTGGTTATAGGAGTACTTGGAGCACCAAGATGGCCGCCGACCTCCAGGAATAGGCCGAAGCCGCGGACTTTCTTAATGATTGTATCCGGTCGGGCGAGCGCCGTTTTCAGTACGGAATGTAGGCTCAGAGCGGAGCATGGGTGGGCAGGGGGAGCTGTTACTCACTGTGTCCCAGGAGTCAGGCAGGGCAGATCCACTCCAGGTCGGTGCCCGGCTCTTTAGATTGTGCAGGTCGGAGGCTCCAGGTAGACAGTAGGCCGCAGGATGATGCCAGGCCTCAGTGCAGCAGAGCGGAGGAATCGGGCGCGCAGGCAGTCCTCAGGTGCCTTTTCCTGCCGGTCCCCTGGAAGGTTGACAGCCACCCATCAGGGATGAGCGTCCGCTCAGTGCCCGGCTCACAGGGACGGCAGGCCAGAGGCTCCGATCGGGCCGCAGGCCCCAAGATGGCGGCGAATGTCTCTGCCAGGAGCAATCTGCAGGCCCGGGGCACTAAAAATAACCAATGCCACAAAAAAAAACACTCCGGGTGTTTAGCAGGGTGGTTCTAGAGGCTGATGTGTTATAAAGCAGGCTCACAGGAGAGGATTAGAGCTTGGATGGCAGCGGATTCTCTGTGGCTTGGAGGAGCTTAGCCAAAACACGTCCTCCACCTTGCTCGTCCAGACACCCCCCCCCCCAAATGAGTAAAGATATATATATATATGGTGAGTGCTGAGCTACTTAAAAACAAATGACTAAAGAAAGGGACATAAATATGTACCCCATAGAAAGTTCATATATATATATATACATATATATATACATGCCCAAATGTGGACCAAACTCACTAGCTACTGAATATTACGTTACTTCAATAAAGAGCAGTATCTATGCAGGTCCACAATCTTCAAGGTATGCCACATACAAAGGACACCTTGTAGTGTGTTGCTTATATTCGTCTGCCAGCCAATAAAGACCCAGGTATCAGAAAAAGGGGGGGGCAGAGCCGTGATCGAGAGCCCTCCGAGTGCAATGGCACATGGCGGCGTCTCCGCCACACTGCTCAGATGGAGTGAGAGAGGATCAGCATCCTGAAATGCCCACAACGGGTGGTGACATCACAGCACTGTGACGTGACCACAGCGGATGTGACGTATAGGCTATGCCGCCCCGCATCATGGTCTCACGGCGCAGGCCTAGCATCATGGTAGCCATGGGAACCGGCTCCATAGATGCCGGAAATGGGAAGGCCAAACACGTCAACACGTATAATGCCCCCCCACGCCAAGTGAATTGACAATGAGAGCTGGGAATTAGGTGTGAACATCCATCCGAGCGTCTAATGGTGGACTTCCGGGGCATATAAGTCAGATGGATTGATCAAAGAGATCCTAAAATATGGAACAAAATACAGAATATCATAGTGTGGACACATAATATAGAAACTAAAATACATAATATTCAAGTCTTAGGGATTGAGAATACACATTGATCACTGAAGAAAGAGGGAAAGGGCATTCCATCAAAGTTTAACTATAAATATAATTGGTGCCACTTTTTTGAATAATCTCACACCGTGGTTAGCTCAGGGCTTTACTGATTTAAATGATTTGAAAAAAAAAAAAAATATTAGGCAGCCGATTCCCGTTCAGATCCCCCTGAGGCGAAGCCCTCCAGAAAGGGTCTAAAAGAGATGGCACCATTTAAACCGGGTGGTTGAGTTGCCTTCAAATGGAAAATCCACCTTTGTTCTAGTTGTAATAGGGACTTATTCCAGTCTCCCCCCTGCATACCTGGATGTATGCGGTCAAGGATCAGGAAGAATATACTAGGTAGAACCCCGTCATGTATATCAGTTTTTTATATATATACATATATATATATATATATATATATATATATATATATATATATATATATATACAGTCAGGTCCAGTTCTTGATCTCCAGCAATGGATGATCTCCAGCGACTCCAGCGAGGAACACGCACAGGATCCTGCCTCCCCCAGAGGCACCCAGCCAATGATGCAGTGCCAGCTTGACAGTCCTCTGATGCAACGCAGGATTCCCTGATATATATATATATATATATATATATATATATATATATATATATATATATATATATATATATATATATATATATATATATATATATATACAGTCAGGTCCATGAATATTGGGACATCAACACAATTCTAATCTTTTTGGCGCTATACACCACTACAATGGATTTGAAATAAACAAGATGTGCTTTAACTGCAGACTTTCAGCTCCAATTTGAGGGTATTTACATCCAATTCAGGTGAACGGTGTAGGAATTACAACAGTTTGTATATGTGCCTCCCACTTTTTAAGGGACCAAAAGTAATGGGACAGATTAACAATCATCCATCAAACTTTCACTTTTTAATACTTGGTTCCAAATCCTTTGCAGTCAATTACAGCCTGAAGTCTGGAATGCATAGACATCACCAGACGCTGGGTTTCATTCCTGGTGATGCTCTGCCAGGCCTCTACTGCAACTGTCTTCAGTTCCTGCTTGTTCTTGGGGCATTTTGCCTTCAGTTTTGTCTTCAGCAAGTGAAATGCATGCTCAATCGGATTCAGGTCAGGTGATTGACTTGGCCATTGCATAACATTCCACTTCTTTCCCTTAAAAAACTCTTTGGTTGCTTTCGCAGTATGCTTCGGGTCATTGTCCATCTGCATTGTGAAATGCCGTACAATGAGTTCTGAAGCATTTTGCTGAATATGAGCAGATAATATTGCCCGAAACACTTCAGAATTCATCCTGCTGCTTTTGTCAGCAGTCACATCATCAATAAATACAAGAGAATCAGTTCCATTGGCAGCCATACATGCCCAAGCCATGACATTACCACCACCATGCTTCACTGTTGAGGTGGTATGCTTTGGATCATGAGCAGTTCCTTTCCTTCTCCATACTCTTCTCTTCCCATCACTCTGGTACAAGTTGATCTTGGTCTCATCTGTTCGTAGGATGTTGTTCCAGAACCGTGAAGGATTTTTTAGATGTTGTTTGGCAAACTCTAATCTGGCCTTCCTGTTTTTGAGGCTCACCAATGGTTTACATCTTGTGGTGAACACTCTGTATTCACTCTGGTGAAGTCTTCTTTTGATTGTTGACATTGACACACATACACCTACCTCCTGGAGAGTGTTCTTGATCTGGCCAACTGTTGTGAAGGGTGTTTTCTTCACCAGGGAAAGAATTCTTCAGTCATCCACCACAGTTGTTTTCCGTGGTCTTCCGAGTCTTTTGGTGTTGCTGAGCTCACTGGTGCGTTCTTTCTTTTTAAGGATGTTCAAAACAGTTGATTTGGCCATACCTAATGTTTTTGCTATCTCTCTACTGGGTTTGTTTTGTTTTTTTAGCCTAATGATGGCTTGCTTCACTGATAGTGACAGCTCTTTGGATCTCATATTGAGAGTTGACAGCAACAGATTCCAAGTGCAAATAGCACACTTGAAATTAACTCTGGACCTTTTTATCTGCTCCTTGTAAATGGGATAATGAGGGAATAACACACACCTGGCCATGGAACAGCTGAGCAACCAATTGTCCCATTACTCTTGGTCCCTTAAAAAGTGGGAGGCACATATACAAACTGTTGTAATTCCTTCACCGTTCATCTGATTTGGATGTAAATACCCTCAAATTAAAGCTGAAAGTTTGCAGTTAAAGCACATCTTGTTTGTTTCATTTCAAATCCATTGTAGTGGTGTATAAAGCCAAAAAGATTAGAATTGTGTTGATGTCCCACTATTTATGGACCTGACTGTATATATATATATATATATATATAAATATATCAAGGAATCCTGCGTTGCATCAGAGGGAGGCGGGGTCACCCGTACACGCCCTCAGCTACAATAGAACTGTCAAGCTGGCGCTGTATCATTGGCTGGGTGCCTCCGTTGGAGACAGGATGCTGTGCATGTTCCTCGCTGGAGTCGCTGGAGATCATCCATTGCTGGAGATCAAGAACTGGATTACATCACTGGTTTAGGAGCATGGATTTATTGGATTACATCGCTGGAATCTCTTTTTTTATTTTTTTATTTTTAATAAAGGACTTGTCCCAAGCCATCTCCTGTGGTTTTTTAACATTTTGACACGTTCTTTTTGTGAAATGGTAGGGGTACAACGTACCCCTTACCAATTCACATGGGGGGGTGGGATCTGGGTGTCCCCTTTGTTAAAGGGGGCTTCCAGATTCTGATAAGCCCCCCGCCCGCAGACCACCACAACCACCGGGCAAGGGTTGTGGGGATGAGGCCCTTGTCCCCATCAACATGGGGAGGATGTCCATGTGGCCTGGTACGGTTCAGGAGGGGAGGTGCTCTCTCGTCCCCCCCTCTTTTCCTGTGGCCTGCCAGGTTGTGTGCTCTGATAAGGGTCTGGTGTGGATTTTTGCGGGAACCCCACGCCATTTTTTTTCTAAATTTTGGCGCGGAGTTCCCCTTAAAATCCATACCAGACCTGAAGGGCCTGGTAATGGAATTTCGGCAGCGTCCCTCAACTCCCATGCTGAGGGGGAGGTAGCTTTGGAAGCTACGTAACCAATGACGTTGCGAAACGCGTCGACGTAACCACGCTGTGCAGACACCGACTCTGCTACCTCCCCCTCAGCATGGGAGTTGGGGGACACTGCCGATAGGAGAATCAACATCCCTCCTAAAGGAACCGCCAAACAATTCGCTATCAGCAGCAGCTGCAGTCTCAGTTTACTATAGGAACGGATTGCCATCCATCACGTCCCCATAGGACAAAGCAAGACGGAGCAAACCACAGCAAAGTTATCCAACTAACAAGCGGGTTAACCACGGTGCAACTCGGCTACCAGTGATACTTAGGAGATGCTGTCCGGCCCCCCTGCAAACGAGAGGTGGTAACGTAACTCTATTGATTTCAGTTTCAGCTCTCCTTCCCGCATTACTAGCTGTGTGGTTGTGCTTTGTTATAAGCGGATTTTGGGACATTATGATATGTTGGAACATCACCTGCTGATCTAATGGTTGACTTTGATTTTGTTATATCAACCAAGTTATCTCCAGCTAGTCAGCTGTACCTTACGACTAACACTTGGCGGTGACCGCAGCAAACATTCATGTGATTTTATCACTCTATATGCCCTATAGAGTTTCTCCGCTGGTGATGTTTCATTACACTGCAGAAATGGATTCCTTTGGATTTTTTTTATATGCTTTGAGCATGCGCATGCAATGATCTTAGGTTCATTTTTCTTATTTGGATCCTATTTAGCAGTTGGTGACACAGTCAGTGGGGCCCTCTTAGATGGGTTTAGCTAGTGATTTTTGATTATCCACAAAACACCCCCCCCCCCCGGGGTACCACACATGCACAATGCCCCTTTATTACTAGTTTAGACCCTTCTTTTTTATTACTTTGATGTGGCGATTAGCCATAGGGACATTGTGCATCTGTGGGAGTCTAGGCGCCTGCACGTTGTTTGTTATATGTGTGTATTTGTTTGTCATTGTCTGTTAATTTTGTGAATCTGACTTATGTGCATATCGTGTGCATTCAGCACCCGGTGAGCACATCTTTCAGTGTATGGTGGATCGTATTTATTTGTATACTTGATGGAATAATCATTGCAAATTTTAATATATGTTATGTTATTAAACTTTAATTTTTTAATACTACTCCCCCATGAATGTCCATTATATCCATAGTAACTGTCTTTGGGCCTAAGGGAGTCACTTCCTTGTGACTTCCTTTGACCCTTCCCTCCTTTTTAAATATATTTGCTTTAGTTATGGATATGACCTCCTAATTAGAGGAGAGACACTGGGTAAGAGTTACATTTTGCAGACTAGGCATTTCTTTTCCAGGTGGTCCCCCTCCTCCCCCTTTTTCCTCCAATGTTCGAGTCTAACTCATGTTTGACTCGAACAGATAGCCCATCCCTACTCCTGAGTATGGCGATACCACATGTGTGAGACTTTTACACAGAGGTCAGACATGCAGTGAGCACTGTCAGGCATTCTAGGAGCATAAATTACACCTCTCCTAATGACCTATTACACTTTTGAAGACCCAGGAGCACCAGGACAATGGAATTACCCACAAAATGACCCCATTTTGGAAAACAAACACCCCAACGTATATTCTATGAAGCATTATGAGTCTTTTGAACGGTTAATTTTTTTACACAAGTCTTTAGAAAATGTGGAAAGAAAAGGAAAACCTTTTTTTACAGATACAGATGCCCAACATTGAAGTAGTACCTTCAGGCGTTCTAGGAGCATAAATTACACATCTCATTTCATTACTACCTATCACACTTTTGAAGGTCCTTGAGCACCAGGACAGTGGAATTACCCACAAAATGACCCTATTTTGGAAAGCAAACACCCCAATGTATATTCTATGAGGCATTTGGGTACTCTGATGGGCTGCAGATAGGTACTCGGGTACTCTGATGGGCTGGTGACAGGTACTCGGGTACACTGATGGGCTGGTGACAGGTACTTGGGAACTCTGATGGACTGGTGACAGATACTCGATACTCTGATGGGCTGGTGACAGGTACTCTGGTACTCTTATGGGCTACAGATAGGTACTCGGGTACTCTGATGGGCTGGTGACTGGTACTCAGGTACTCTGATGGATGGTGACAGGTACTCTGAAGGGCGGTGACAGGTACTCAGATGGGCTGTGACAGGTACTCGGGTACTCAGATGGGCTGTGACAGGTATTCAGGTACTCAGATGGGCTGTGATGGGTACTCAGATTGGCTTTGACAGGTACTCAGATGAACTGTGACAGATACTCAGATGGGCTGTGACAGGTGCTCAGGTATTTGTGTACTCAAATGAACTGTGACAGATACTCAGATGGGCTGTGACAGGTGCTCAGGTACTTGTGTACTCAAATGAACTGTGACAGATACTCAGATGGGCTGTGACAGGTGCTCAGGTACTCATGTACTCAGATGAACTGTGACAGGTGCTCAGGTACTCGGGTACTCAGATGGACTTTGACAGGTACTCAGGTACTCAGATGGACTGTGACAGGTACTCAGGTACTCAGGTACTCAGATGAACTGTGACAGATACTCAGATGGGCTGTGACATGTATTCAGGTACTCAGATGGACTGTGACAGGTACTCAGGTACTCAGATGAACTGTGACAGGTACTCAGGTACTCAGGTACTCAGATGAACTGTGACAGATACTCAGATGGGCTGTGACAGGTTTTCAGGTACTCAGATGGGCTGTGACAGGTGCTCAGGTACTCAGATGGACCGTGACAGGTGTGATTGGACACAGCCGGTCACTGCAATCGGGGCTGGGCTGTGTCAGGGTGACAAGCCTCATCCCCGATAGCCGCTCTGCACATGCCCTAGGGGCGCACACAAGCCCCGTGCACATGGACAGTAGATGTGACAGGCTGTGGTTGGACACAGCTGGTCACGTGGTAAAGAGTCATTTTTTATTGGCTCTTTACTCGAATGTGGGATGGGCTGTGTCCGAGGGACATGCCTCATACCCGATCGCCACACTGCGGGCCCCCAGGCAGGAGCAGCGAGAAGCTGAGGACTTCATATGACGCCCGCCCAGGTTGGGAGATTCCATCTGCGGACGTCATTTGACTATGGCCCGGTATTGAAGTGGTTAATGACTTCTTCTCCAGGTGTTTCCTAAGACTGAAAAAAATGGATGGAAGTTCTGTATCTTTTTTTTTCTTTTGGGTGAAATTTTTACAAAAACCTGACATAGCATTGTCCCAGTTTGTGCCTGCATAATTGGTCATGATGATTATGATTCAAAAGAAAGAGGATGATCAAAATATGCTAAACAATGGAAAAACACCAAACGAGGAAGTGGGTATTTGCTACCCGAAATTATGAAGAATATGGATTTGTGGTGTTTCCGTTTAACAAATAAAGTCAGCCGACCCACATCCCTAAATTGTATGATAAATCACTAAAAATTGGTTTCCTCTAATTGGGACTTTAAATGGGACGCTGCTTCAATAAAGTTTTGCAATGTTATTATCAAAATTTTACTTATTTATTAAGTGAAGTGATAGATATCACAATTGTGCAAGACATGAAAATACAGGATGCATGGGGGCAGATACAGAGGTAAGAATTACAATGCACGTAAACCATGATTTTGTACATGGTTTTCCCTTTGGGGCGTGACTTTAAAGGCATGGACTGTGAAACATACAATATCGTAAAAAATATAGGTTTTTTTAAATACTGTATAGAAAAACACATAAAACTCATACAGACATATATAAGAAAATCTGTGCAAAAAAAGGTCTTGGGTGCATAATGTTCCAATGTTAACAATAGAAATGCATACAATATTTCCTACGCGTTACGGAGAAAAAACTCCTTCTTCAGGGATATTCTGATATGCATTTGATTCTAAGTGCAATAATCTAAAATAAAGAGAACATATTTTCAGCAACAAATCATACTTCAGCAATGTTTCTCAGTCCATCCAATGGCGACAGATGGATCCAGATAAAAAAATTAGATACATGTGTACTGCTTCATACTTACATGTCCAAAACAAACAGCCGAGGACAATGGATCGAAAGGGAGTGACCAGATGGCCAGAGAAGTGCAGGTGATTAAAACAAGAAGAGTTGAAAAAGGAACTTCCTGGTTGCTGGGGGGAGTATGGACAGCATGATCCCCTAGGTGCAGCCCGGGACCGCAACAGCAGGGGGCTAAGGAATATAATAAATATGATAAAGAAACTGACTATAATAGTCTGCAAATACACTTAAGTATTTGAATGATTCTGCTAACTTGCTAGGGCCAAGTATCCTCACATATAGAGGTAGGCCTGGGGGTTAGAAAGAACATTGGTCCATACTGATATAGGTAGGGACCCTACCAAAGACCAAATATCATAGTAAAAATTATATATATATATGTGGAAGAGTGTACCTCAGAAAGATGCTGTGTGTGTATGGATGAGGGCAAACTGGAATAGATGGAATAACTTCAGGGGACGTGCAGATTATAATCCCCAGTGGCAAATGGTGAAGGATAGCAGGGATGGGTGCATCAAAGGCCCATGTTGCAGACACAATGGCTGATTACAGAGATCTGGAGCAACCCATAGATGCACATCCCATAGGAAGCATGGTCTGCAAGCAGCAAACAAAACAAAAAACAGCATCAAACACAGTAGGCAAAAAAAGAGAGGGGGTGTCAATGTGACAAACCCGATCTTAGCTCGCATCAATAGGCAAAGCAAAAAATACCAGACATAAAAAATAAAATTCACCTGAAATCTTGTGTAATGCTGATATGTTGCCTCGTCCAAGACCACAGCACTAATGTTACACTGCTCCAGCCTGCTATTAAATACCAGCTGGGTGCCAAAAAGTCTGCCTCCTAGACAGGTGTGGTTGATAGAAATCCTCCACATCCATCATGCGTGCTGTCACCGCGGTACCCCGAGTGCACGGCGCCACCCCCTGCTCACATCCAAGATGGCAGTGCGGAAGGATTGACATCATGCGTTGCGCTCCCACTGACACGCAGGCGCGGTTACCCAGGAATCCAGCAGGCCTGGAAAAAATCATAAAATAAAAATCTCCTGACAACACTGCAGCGCCTGTGCGATGCTGGCAAAGGACATGAAAGACCGAGGGAGAGCAGGAATCGTCAGCCCTGGTAGTGTGCTAGGGAGATGTTTGCACACCAAGGGAACCTGGGAGGCCACATATAAATGCCAAATGGACAGAGACCCGAAGGGACTGTCCAGAACGGCCCCTGGGTGCCGGGGCTATACGCAGAGAGACGGCACAGCCCACTGAGCTCCCCCACCCAGAATGCAAGGGAGGAGAAAAGGAAGGGACAAGGAAGAAAACATAAGAAAAAAGAAAGGATGAGAAAAGGAATGAATGTATGAAGACAAAACTGATCCGTAGTGAACAGCTGAAGTCTGGGTGACATGCAAAACCAAACAGCAGACATATAAATCAATGTGAGCAGTGACATAGAAACAAAAAACAAAGGGGTAGTATAGAGATAATTGTCTCCAACACAGCATATATCTTAATAAAGATAATTAAATGGTATATACACACGCAATACATCATATATGTAAAGTAAAGACGTAAAGTCCGTAAGACATATAAGTAAAATGACTACATGATCACAGAGAGAAAAACTAATCATGTATTGGGAGTCAGATGAACTATGAAAAGGCCATGTGTAAATCAGATCATTTCTCAATTCCTCCAGAGACAAATCCCTCGAGGAAGGGCCTGGAGGAAAGGTTGTGGCCTGGAGCAAGAAGATCCACTTGAGTTCTTTTTGTAATAGGGTTTTATTCCAGCCCCCCCCCCCCCCCCTCTTGGGCTGGGATGCACTCTATCCAAGACCAAAAAACTGATCTTAGGAAAAATGCTGTTATGCAGGGATCGAACGTGCATCCCCAAGGGGAGATCTGGAATGCATTTCCTCATGCTCCAGATATGTTTGGACATCCTGGAGCGTAGTTCCACCTTGGTTTTCCCCACATAGAAGGAGCCGCAGTCGCAGAGTAGTAAATATACTACCCGCTTGGTCTTGCAATTGGCAAAATGCGCTGCCTTAATGGGCCTGCCACTCGGTAAGGTACAAGTGGGTCCGACTTGTATAAACTGGCAAAAGGTGCAGCCCCCACAGATATATGTACCTTTGTTTTTACAAGGATCACCTTGGTTCTCGCATCTAAACTCGCTTTGAACCAGACAGTCCCTAATTGATGTTGAACGCTTAAAAGTAATAAGTGGTCTGGTTGGCACAAATCTGCCCAGGCTGGGGTCCATGGACAGAAGGTGCCAATATTTTTGCACAATATTGCGAATCTCGTTGTGTTGGTTAGAATAAGGTATTATTATTCGGGTCACATTCTCATTTTGGTCACCACTTAGATTTTTGAGGATATAGGAGTTCATATCTGTTTTTTTCCAAAGATTTCTTATAGGCCTTCTTAGGGCATGTTTTTGAGTATCCTCTCTCCAGTAGTCTATTCTGTAATTTCTTAGCTTTGATTTGGAAGATTTTGTTATCAGAGCAATTGCTTCTAGTACGTAAGTATTGACTGAAAGGTATGGAAGTTATAAGTGGACGTGGGTGGAAGCTCGAGGCATGAAGTATAGAGTTTCCTGCTGTCTGCTTCCTGAAGAGACGAGTCTGGATGGCACCCTCCTCCCCTCGGAGGACAGCGACATCCAGAAAGGTCACCTCATCGGAATGTTAAGTCATTGTAAAAGTTAAATTGAATTGGTTCTTGTTAAGCCTGGCTAGAAAAGCAGACAGCATCTCTACTGGACCATCCCAGATTAAAAACACGTCATCGATGTATCTTACCCACATCGTTATGTGGTCGGTATACATCATTAATTGCTCATCTGCCATCAAAGATCGCTCCCACTCCCCCAGATACAGATTGGCATATGATGGGGCACAGCATGTTCCCATCGCAACACCCTGCACCTGGAGGTAGTGGGAGCCATCAAAAGAAAAAACATTATGGTTAAGGATAAAGTCCAAAGATTGAACAATGAACTCGCTGTATGGCCAATTATCCTCAATTTATTGGGACAAGATGTGACGAATGGCAGCCAGACCTAGTGTATGCGGTATGGAGCTGTAGAGCGCCTCAATGTCAATAGTCACTAACTCTCTGAGGATCTGAAAAAAAGAATTGTTGCTCTACATAAAGATGGCCTAGGCTATAAGAAGATTGCCAAGATCCTGAAACTGAGCTGCAGCATGGTGGTCAAGACCATACAGCGGTTTAACAGGACAGGTTCCTCTCAGAACAGGCCTCGCCATGGTCCACCAAAGAGGTTGAGTGCACATGCTCATCGTCATAACCAGAGGATGTCTTTGGGAAATAGACGTATGAGTGCTGCCAGCATTGCTGCAGAGGTTGAAGGGGTGGGGGGTCAGCCTGTCAGTGCTCAGACCATACGCCGCACACTGCATCAAATTGGTCTGCATGGCTGTCATCCCAGAAGGAAGCCTCTTCTAAGGATGATGCAGAAGAAAGGCCGCAAACAGTTTGCTGAAGACAAGCAGGCTAAGGACATGGATTACTGGAACCATGTCCTGTGGTCTGATGAGACCAAGATAAACTTATTTGGTTCAGATGGTGTTAAGCGTGTGTGGCAGCATCCAAGTGAGGAGTACAAAGACAAGTGTGTCTTTCCCACAGTCAAGCATGGTGGTGGGAGTGTCATGATCTGGGGCTGCATGAGTGCTGCCGGCACTGGGGAGCTACAGTTCATTGAGGGAACCATGAATGCCAACATGTACTGTGACATACTGAAGCAGAGCATGATCCCCTCCCTTTGGAGACTGGGCCGCAGGGCAGTATTCCAACATGATAACGACCCCAAACACACCTCCAAGACGACCACTGCCTTGCTAAAGAAGCTGAGGTTAAATGTGATGGACTGGCCAAGCATGTCTCCAGACCTAAACCCTATTGAGCATCTGTGGGGCATCCTCAAACGGATGGTGGAGGAGCGGAAGGTCTCTAACATCCACCAGCTCCGTGATGTCGTCATGGAGGAGTGGAAAAGGACTCCAGGGGTAACCTGTGAAGATCTGGTGAACTCCATGCCCAAGAGGGTTAAGGTAGTGCTGGAAAATAATGGTGGCCACACAAAATATTGACACTTTGGGCCCAGTTTGGACACTTTAACTTAGGGGTGTACTCACTTTTGTTGCCAGCGGTTTGGACATTAATGGCTGTGTGTTGAGTTATTTTGAGGGGACAGCAAATTTATACTGTTATACAAGCTGTACACTCACTACTTTACATTGTAGCAAAGTGTCATTTCTTCAGTGTTGCTCTGTATCTGCCCCATGCATCCTGTATTTTCATGTCTTGCACAATTGTGATATCTCTCTGCATAACTTTATTGAAGCAGCGTCCCGTTTAAAGTCCCATTCAGAGGAAACCAATTTTTAGAGATTTATGATACAATTTAGGGATGTGTTGGTCGGCTGACTTCATTTGCTAAATGGAAGCACCATAAATTCATATTCTTAATTCTCTATCTAATGAGGAGAAAGACAACGACCAGAGCCGCTGAGCTCGTGCACATCACTGGATCAGATCAGGCTCAGGTAAGGGAAAGGGGGGACAGCTGCAGCACAGAAGGTTTTTCACCTTGAGGCTCGGTTCACACATATGTAATGCGGGAACCAGTGCGATTCCAGTGTGGGTTCCCGCATTGCATGACACCCGCCGACGGTTCACACTGCCCTATGTGAACTGCTGCAGGTGTCAATAGAAAGTTAACGACACCCCCCAGATTGGTTCGCATAACGCAATGCAAACTGTCATATGGTGCAAAATCGGATCGCATAGATGTGAACACCCATGCGATTTAGTGCAGACCAAAAAAAGGTCCTGCACCATTTTGCTGCGAATATGATGCGATTTCAGCCATACAGTTTGTATGGCTGAAATTCACATCGCACAGACATCGCATGTGATCTGCACAGCAATGTGGTGCGAATCACATACGATGCCTGTCATCGGATATGTGTGAACCACCACTAATGCATAGAAATCAATTCAGTCCAGACCGTTTATAACATCCCTCTTTTGCTAGAAATCGATTTAGAACATTATATATGTTTAATTAGAGAATAAAATGGTGGTTGTTGCATATTTAATATCACATGTATTTGTGCAATGGTTTTTCAAATGTAACTTTAAAATTTATTATTTTTTTTTTAATACACTAATGAATGTTAACCACTTCCGGACCAGCCGCGGCAGTTTTACTGTTACTGTTACTGTACGTGGGCTCGCGGGGACCGGATAGCAGGCGTGTGCCCGCTGAACAGCAGGGGTGCCGATGCTCGTGGCCGACAGTCACGATAATTGCTGAACATGAGCGATCGTGAGCAGGAGACACAGAATAGGGACGAGTGTGTTTAAACACACACTTCCCTGTTCTGTTCTGACAGGAGTGACAGATCGTGTGTTCCTATTAGCTAGGAACCATGATCTGTCACTTCCTGTAGTTAGTCCCTCCCCCTTCAGTTAGAATACCTCCCAGGGAACACAGTTAACCCCTTCACCGCCCCCTAGTGTTAACCCCTTCACTGCCAGTGACATTTTTAGAGTAATCAATGCATTTTTAATCTCACTGATCGCTGTATTAATGCCAATGGTTCCAAAAATGTGTCAAAATTGTCCGATGTGTCCGCCATAATGTCGGAGTCACAATAAAAATCGCAGATCGCTGCCATTACTACTAAGAAAAAAAACAAAAATGCTATAAAACTATCCACTATTTTGTACACGCTATAACTTTTGCGCAAACCAATCAATATATGCTTATTGTGATTTTTTTTTACCAAAAATATGTAGAAGAATACATATCGACCTAAACTAAATAATGTTTTTTTTATATATATTTTTGGGGGATATTTATTATAGCAAAAAGTAAAAAATAATGCATTTTTTTCAAAATTGTCGCTCTTTTTTTGTTTATAGCGCAAAAAATAAAAACCGCAGAGGCGATCAAATACCACCAAAAGAAGTTCTATTTGTGGGAAAAAAGAACGTCAAATTTGTTTGGGTACAACGTCGCACGACCGCACAATTGTCAGTTAAAGCGTCGCAGTGCCAAATTGCAAAAAGTGCTCTGGTCAGGAAGGGGGTAAATTCTGAAGTGGTTAATGCACAAAAACTCAATAGAATACTCATTTTTTAGGTAAAATATAAAAGATAATGTTACACCGAATAAATATATAGCAAACATGTCATGCTCTAAAATTGTGTATGCCCATGGAATGGTGCCAAACTACGGTACCTAAACATCTCCATAGGCAACACTTTAAAAGCCTTTGTAGCAATTTAGAGTTACAGAGGGGGTCTAGCACTATGTATGAACACCGATCTCTCTCTCCTCCTAGATAGTCCCACCCCCTCACAGTTAGAACACAGTGAGGGAACACAGTTAACCCCTTGATCGCCCCCTAGTGTTAACCCTTCCCTACCAGTGACATTTATACAGTAATCAGTGCATTTGTATAGCACTGATAGCTGTATAATTGTGAATGGTCCCAAAAATTGGTCAAAAGTGTCCAATTTGTCCGCCACAATATTTTTTCCTTTTTAATAAAGAAAAAACTGTGTCTTGTGGTTTTTACTTTTTGACACTTTTTTATGGTGAATGGGTAGGGATACAATGTACCCCCACAACCACCGGGCAAGGGTTGTGGGGATGAGGCCCTTGTCCCCATCAACATGGACCCCAAAGCACCCTCCCCATGTTGAGGGCATGTGGCCTGGTATGGTTCAGGAGGGGGGTGCTGATGGAGGCACAGACACCCAGAAGAAGCCAGCACGCATGTGAGAACCGCGCCGGAACTGATGTCATGCATCGCGTGATGGAAACACGGTGCCATGATGGAAAGTCTGCCCTTAGGGGGGAGTGGTTAGGACACGCAGAGCCGCCCATCATCAGTCATCTCTGCACAGATGACCTGTGTGTCAGTCAAACACAGACATCTCACTAAAGGTTCAAGGCATGCATCCAGCATGATGGTGCCACCCAGACAACCAACTCAGGAAAAAATATTCTCCTCTTGGGTTTCCACCACACACGCTTGACACCATCTGAACCAAATAAGTTTAACTTGGTCTCATCAGACCACAGGACATGGTTCCAGTAATTCCTTCTGGGATGACAGCCATGCAGACCAATTTGATGCAGCGTGCGGCGTATGGTCTGAGCACTGACAGACTGACCCCCCACCCCTTCAACCTCTGCAGCAATGCTGGCAGCACTCATATGTCTATTTGCCAAAGACAACCTCTGGATATGATGCTGAGCACATGCACTCAACTTTTTTGGTCTACCATGGGGAGGCCTGTTCTGAGTGGAACCTGTCCTGATAAACCGCTGTATGGTCTTGGCCACTGTGCTGCAGCTGTATGGTCTTGGCAATCTTCTTATAGCCTAGGCCATCTTTATGTAGAGCAACAATTCTTTTTTTCAGATCCTCAGAGAGTTCTTTGCTATGAGGTGTCATGTTGAACTTCCAGTGACCAGTATGAGAGAGTGAGAGCAATAACACCAAATTTAACACACCTGCTCCCCATTCACACCTGAGTCATTTTCCCTCCTAAAGAGTCACATGACATCGGGTAGGGAAAATGACTAATTGGGCCCAATTTGGACATTTTCACTTAGGGGTATACTCTTTTTTTGTTGCCAGTGGTTTAGACATTAATGGCTGTGTGTTGAATTATTTTGAGGGGACAGCAAGTTGTCACATGAAACGATATAATAAAATATTTTAAAAAATGTGAGGGGTGTACTCACTTTTGTGAGATACTGTATATATACACACACACACACAAGTGCTTCCACACTTCTCTTTCAAGCAGAGTTAGTCAGTGGGATATCTTTCCTATCTCCCGCTCGCACACAGAGCCAGGGCTGTCTAAATAGCATCATGGGTCCCTGGGCAAAGTAATGCACTGGGGCCCCTCGCAGTGAGATAGTGTCCTGTGATGTGCTTGGTGCGCCGTGGCAAAAAGTGGGTGTAAATGAATGAACGGTTGGCAACCCTGTGTTTGATCCAGCAATGCAGTTTCTTTGTAGCCTCCAACTCTTCTCTTAGCTCCAAAGGTATTCAATATGACTCCAGTTTGAATCAGAAGAGCATGAAAGAAGGGGAACTAGATAGTGTAATATAGCTTTGACTCCAAAAGAAAAAGATCAAACTTATGCCCCGTACACACGGTCGGATTTTCCAACGGAAAATGTGTGATAGGACCTTGTTGTCGGAAATGCCGACCGTGTGTAGGCTCCATCACACATTTTCCATCGGATTTTCCGACACACAAAGTTTGATATAGGATATAAAATTTTCCGACAACAAAATCCGTTGTCGGAAATTCCGATCGTGTGTACACAAATCCGACGGACAAAGTGCCACGCATGCTCAGAATAAATAAAGAGATGAAAGCTATTGGCCAATGCCCCGTTTATAGTCCTGACGTACATGTTTTACGTCACTGCGTTTAGAACGATCGGATTTTCCAACAACTTTGTGTGACCGTGTGTATGCAAGACAAGTTTGAGCCAACATCTGTCGGAAAAAATCCTAGGATTTTGTTGTCGGAATGTCCGAACAAAGTCCGACCGTGTGTACAGGGCATTACACTTTTAAAGTGCATTGCAGTGCTATTTCTCTAAGCAGACTTCACATATACTGTCGTCACGCTGCAATGTTCAAAATGGTTTAATACAGCGCACTCTCTTCTTCTTTATAATGTGACAAGAATTAAGTCGTTTTGATGCTCATATTCACACACACTTCTCACAAACTTCTTTCGTTATATTTATCGGGATTCCCTCAATATATTTAGATTTCTCACATCTGACAACAAAATTTTTTGTTATTTTTGGACTTTAATGTCGATTCTTTTTTTGTGTTTCTCTTTTTTTTTTTTTTTGGTGATTTTGATTTGTACTCCCGAAAATGTTTGTGTGTGTTTTTGGTGACAAGTTCCCACAACTCCACTAATATGTTGTTCTATTTAATCTGTAGGAGATTGTTTGGTGTTGTTGTCCCTTGTTAATTTCACATTGTACTTTAGAAATGTACCTGAATCCTCACCAACAAACTGTCCTTTTTGGATGAAAACACACACAGGAGAGTAGAATTTCCCTAAAAAAATTTTATTAAGGGCTCACAACTAAACAAAGAGGGAGGCAATGCTGGAGAAACTGCAGAAGTGGGTGAAGCCTTGGACCCCCAGGGCACACATCAATTATTTCAAAGCAAAATTGGTGGCCTGAGGAGTCCTTATCTAAGGGAGGGCAGTCTGGTCCAGAAGTCCCAGAGATCCGGAAAGCAGCAGATGACATCTGTGTCCCCAGGCTGTGGTCATACAAGAGACTGCAGATTCTGTCAGACCAGACTGAACCCAGGGCCATCACTCTTTGGTCTTCCCTCCACGCTTCCTTCCAGGCTTTGGCTGTGGTGGTCTAGTTGTGGCAGCAGGAGGAGGAGGAGGAGGATTGTCCCTCTCCATGACATCCGTCTTGTGTGTCAGTTCCCCACTCAACCCCTTACGTAGGACTTTATAAATCAGGTCCTCAGAGATCTTGCGTTGGCCCTCCTGCATGCCCTGCAATTTTGTGGCAGCCATGCAGGCAAAGGCCTCTTCAGGACTGGGGAAGGCTCTGAGGGACGCCAAAGCCTCCTGGATCAGCCTGTATGCTGAATCCTGCACGGGACTCGGAGTGGTCTTCCTGGCCCTTTTGTATGGAAGGCGGAGGGGAGGAACCTGAGACTCAGTCAGGCTGCGACTGGTCCCAGGCTTCTCCTGGCTGCAACTTAGCCCCGCCTCCTCCTGGCTGCCACTAATCCCCGCCTCCTCCTGGCTGCCACATTCCACAGCCTCCTCCTGGCTGAGGTCTTCCTGTGTATGAAAAAGGGACATAGTTTTAGTTTTTTATTCATCAATCACACACAATTTTCACCTCCTGACTGCTGCAAATTGAATGTTAACAAATATAACAGACTATCCTTCTGAGCCCAGCAGTTTTCATTCTTTTCCCAATTTTGGGTGCCCACTACTGTCTATTGATATGTAAAGCACTTTCAATCAGCAATTAGTGATCAATAATAACATCTAGTAAACATAATTTCTTTATTGCCCAGAAATCTGTAGAAGAATGCTATACCTGACTCCAGCTGGGCTCCTCCACTTCTTCCTGGCTGGAAGGCCCAGGTTGGACATCGGAAGCCTCAGCTGGGGTGGAAGGAAGCGTGGAAGGAAGAGTGGAGAGGGATTCCCTGACTTCAGTGTGGTCTGACAGAAATCGCAGTCTCTCATAGTACCACAGACTGGGGACATAAACGTCATCTGCTGCAGCTCCGGACCTCTGGGAATCTGTGACCTTCTTGCGCTCCCTAAGATACGTGCTCCTCAGGCCACCAATTTTAGCTTTCAAATAAGGGATGGTTGCTGTGGGGACCACCGGCTTCACCAACTCCAGCAGTTTCTCCAGCGCTGCCTGCCTCTTCTGTTTGTGATTATAGTGGGGGTGTCTCACTTGCCACAGACAGGGCAGCTCCCTGTACTTGTCTATGAACAGGGGCAGGAAATTGTGGTCGTTGAACCCATCCATTTTCTCTGTAAGACACAACACAAGACAAAGCCTAATGTCAGGCCAAACTCCCCTAATCTTGTTACAATATAGGCTTCCAATTCGAAGCAGTATAGGCCCAAGTTTAGATCCTACCTTCGTTAGCACGATCGGCGTCTCCGATGCTCCTTCCTCCGCTCACAGATCATACGTAAGACGCGTGCGTTACGATTTATACACACTGCGCATGCGTATAACTCCGCCCGCCCCTGACGTTCTTCCTAGTCTATTCCCCGCCCCTTTTCGTTCGGCGCAGTGGGGGAAGAGCACATGGCGGATAGACAGCAGGATCGTGCTAATTGTAGCAACGAGAAGGAGGAGGAGGAGGAGGAAAGGCTGGAGCCTGAAACGTCCCGATCCAGAAGGAGATTAAAGGACTCAAATATGTCCTTTGGGGAGATGTTGGAGATGGTGGACATCCTGAAGAAGGCCGACTATGATGGAAAGTATGGGCCTTACCCCAACCCCAATGTCAGAAAGGCCAAGATCATGGCGAAAGTGGTCAGGAGTCTGCACCGGAAATTCGGGGTACGATGATCGAAAGATTAGCTCAGGAAGCGGTGGTCGGACCTGAAATTACGAGAACATGAGCAGTACAGAAAGATCCGGAGAGTGCTGCAAAAAAGTAAGTAGTTGTGCTGTGTTCCTATTCTTTATGTTTATGACGTTCGTGCTGCTCCATGTGCTTTTAGGACCTGTTGTACAGTTTAAAATGGCAACTTTCATGTTCATGGGCACATTATTCGTTCGGATCACACATTGTTATTTTGGACGATAAAATAACATTGTTTAGGCCATATGCATTTGGCCACCATTTTGACGCCCTATACTTGTCTTCAAAGAATTGGGTTGTGTAGATGGCTTTGTTACTAGAATGAAATGCAAACTAGATTGTGTGTAAGGAGAGGACACTGAGCAGCTGTTTTCACATCTTGACACTGGAGCACTAGTGTGGGACACAAGAACACCATTTTTATTAGGGGGGCCACACAGGTGCCCCAGTGTATACTATAGGGGGGCTACATCTGTGAAGCTTGTACCAAACAGGTAAAGTATTGCAGCTTGACAAAGGGCAATAAAAAATATACATCTTGGAACTCGGCTAAAATAGACAATTGTACCCCACTTCCAAGCAATGTTTCATCTTTATAGTTCTGACATTAAATATCTGTGTGCTAATTATACTTTTTTTGTTTTACATAGGGGAGAAAAGACTCGGAGGACACCCCTCATCCGAGGAGACCAGAGCCCCCCCCCTCTGGAAGAAGGGGAAATCCCCCCAACACAAGCTGAGCAGGAGAAAGAAGAAGATGTGGTGGAACTAGTCACCACAACAGGTGAGTGTCTGCAACCACAGGCTCCGATAAGAGATGGATGGCGGCATTTTTTTGAAACCTAATTTATTTTGGGTTTCCTCTCTTTTTAGGTGATCGTGAGGTTGTGGATCCAGATCCTTTCACATCCGAAAGTGCCCAGATCCTGATCGGGGAGATCATGGGGTGTAATTTACAATTGGAAAACATCAAGCAAAACATCAATGATGTTATTCCAAAATATAAAAACATCATTGATGTTTTGGGGCGAGTTTAAAGCCCCTCCAAATCACTTTCTTCTTTTGTGTGCTACAATGTGCGAAATGTTTTTGTGATTTTTCCCAAAGCCAAATTTGGAGGATGCACACAGTGTGCCAACATGTGCTATCTGCCATCACGGGAGATCAATGGACGCGTTTTGGGGGTGCAACCCCTTCCTCAATAATAAAGTAGCGGTGAGGAAGGGCTTTCTCCCCCAAAACACGTCCCTTGATCCCCCCTGATGGCAGATAGCACATGTTGACATTGTGAAATTTGTGTGCATCTTCCAAATTTGGCTTTTCCAGGGGTGATTTCCCCCCATCTGAACGCAATATCAAACACAGTTCCTAAATACTCATGTCTGATATTGCCTTCCAGTTCTACCAAATGTGAACTTTGTAAGATCAAGATTTGTGTCTTTCTTGTGGGTTTTACACAGGCCTGTTTTCAATAAAATGCACATTTTGATTTTGGATAATGACACCACAAAAATTGTTATACAACAAACATGTTGGTTTGTCAGAAAAACCTTTGGTAAATGCACATGTGATTGTGCAGGTATTAAAAAGATTGTTCATCAAGAATGTGTGGATTATTGTCTCAACGCTACAACACTTTTGGGGTGATGTAATTGTTGTTTTATGAGAAAATGGGGGTTATTTCCTAAGGGGAAATCCACTTTGCACTACAAGTGCAGTTTCAGTGCAGTTGCAAGTGCACTTGTAGTGAAAAGTGTCTTTGCATTTAGTAAATAACAGCCAACAGTGCTTTGTATAAGGTTACACAATCACGATATTTTCTGCACTCCACACATTTCTGTCAGGGTCAGCTAAAACAAACACAAGCAGTAAATGTCCACAAAGAAGAGCCTGGGGGGAGATGCCTGTCGAGAACTTGAGGTCCTGCAGACTTCTCCCTGTCACCAAATACCGCAAGGTAGCGACCAACCTCTGCTCTGGAGTGATGGCTTGCCTCATGCAGGTATCCTGCCTGCTGATATAGGGGGTCAGCGAAGCCAACAAACGGTGAAACACGGGGTCCGTCATCCTGAGAAAGTTCCTGAAATCATCAGGATTATTATTCTCACGGATCTCACGGAGCAAAGGCATATGAGAGAACTGGTCACGCTGAAGCAACCAATTCTTGGTCCATGAACTCCTCCCCACCCTGTTCATGGACTGGACTTGTGTCAAGGTCAGGACCCCAACACCAAGCCCCCGCACAGCACGAACTCTACGGGGAGTACGCATACGAAACATGGCTAGAAAACGGTCGGCTGCTCAGACCGAAGTAACAGAACGCACTGAAGAACAGCAAGGCCTGTGAAGAGCGACCTGAAAAACAACAACGAGCAGGCAAGATCACACAGAAAACTCCGATACGAACTGACTGCACGCACTGAAGAGCAGATACAAACCCACAAGCACAAACTGAACGGCAGAAAACGATCTGAAAGCCACGAGTCTGAAAAAGCGCGAATCATCTCTCACCAAACTTTTACTAACACGAGATTAGCAAAAGGAGCCCAAAGGGTGCCGCGCTTGGTTCTGAACCGGCCTTTTCTAGTCTCGTCGTACGTGGTGTACGTCACTGCGTTGTTGGCGATCGGAAATTCCGACAACTTTGTGCGACCGTGTGTAGGCAAAACAAGTTTGAGCCAACATCTGTCGTAAAAAATCCTAGGATTTTGTTGTCGGAATGTCCGAACAAAGTCCGACCGTGTGTACGCCCTATTAGTGGTAAAGTATCTGAACGGATCAATATCTGATCCGATCAGATCTATACTAGCGTCCCCAGCAGTTTAGGGTTCCCAAAAATGCAGTGTTAGCAGGATCAGCCCAGATACCTGCTAGCACCTGCATTTTGCTCCTCCGCCCGGCCCAGCCCAGCCCACCCAAGTGCAGTATCGATCGATCACTGTCACTTACAAAAGACTAAACGCATAACTGCAGCGTTCGCAGAGTCAGGCCTGATCCCTGCGACCACTAACAGTTTTTTTGGTAGCGTTTTGGTGAACTGGCAAGCGCCAGCGGCCTAGTACACCCCGGTCGTAGTACAGCACTGCAGTAACACTTGGTGACGTGGCGAGTCCCATAAGTGCAGTTCAAGCTGGTGAGGTGGCAAGCACAAGTAGTGTCCCGCTGCCACCAAAAAGACAAACACAGGCCCGTCGTGCCCATAGTGCCCTTCCTGCTGCATTCGCCAATCCTAATTGGGAACCCACCGCTTCTGCAGCGCCCGTACTTCCCCCATTCACATCCCCAACCAAATGCAGTCCGCTGCATGAGAGGCATTTTCTTTATGTCCTCCCGAGTACCCCTACCCAACGAACCCCCCCAAAAAAGATGTTGTGTCTGCAGCAAGCGCGGATATAGGCGTGACACCCGCTATTATTGTCCCTCCTGTCCTGACAATCCTGGTCTTTGCATTGGTGAATGTTTTGAACGCTACTATGCACTAGTTGAGTATTAGCGTAGGGTACAGCACTGCACAGACTAGGTACACTTTCACAGGGTCTCCCAAGATGCCATTGCATTTTGAGAGATCCGAACCTGGAAACGGTTACCGTTATAAAAGTTAGTTACAAAAAAAGTGTAAAAAAAAAAAAAAAAAAATATATATAAAATAAAAAAAAAATAGTTGTCGTTTTATTGTTCTCTCTCTCTCTATTCTCTCTATTGTTCTGCTCTTTTTTACTGTATTCTATTCTGCAATGTTTTATTGTTATTATGTTTTATCATGTTTGCTTTTCAGGTATGCAATTTTTTATACTTTACCGTTTACTGTGCTTTATTGTTAACCATTTTTTTGTCTTCAGGTACGCCATTCACAACTTTGAGTGGTTATACCAGAATGATGCCTGCAGGTTTAGGTATCATCTTGGTATCATTCTTTTCAGCCAGCGGTCGGCTTTCATGTAAAAGCAATCCTAGCGGCTAATTAGCCTCTAGACTGCTTTTACAAGCCGTGGGAGGGAATGCCCCCCCCCCCCACCGTCTTCCGTGTTTTTCTCTGGCTCTCCTGTCTCAACAGGGAACCTGAAAATGCACCGGTGATTCAGCCAGCTGACCATAGAGCTGATCAGAGACCAGAGTGGCTCCAAACATCTCTATGGCCTAAGAAACCGGAAGCTACGAGCATTTTATGACTTAGATTTCGCCGGATGTAAATAGCGCCATTGGGAAATTGGGGAAGCATTTTATCACACCGGTCTTGGTGTGGTCAGATGCTTTGGGGGCAGAGGAGAGATCTAGGGTCTAATAGATCCCAATTTTTTCAAAAAAGAGTACCTGTCACTACCTATTGCTATCATAGGGGATATTTACATTCCCCGAGATAACAATAAAAATGATTAAAAAAAAAAAAATGAAAGGAACAGTTTAAAAATAAGATAAAAAAGCAAAAAAATAATAAAAAAAAAAAAAAGCACCCCTGTCGCCCCCTGCTCTCGCGCTAAGGCGAACGCAAGCGGCGGTCTGTCGTCAAACGTAAACAGCAATTGCACCATGCATGTGAGGTATCACCGCGAAGGTTAGATCGAGGGCAGTAATTTTTGCAGTAGACCTCCTCTGTAAATCTAAAGTGGTAACCTGTAAAGGCTTTTAAAGGCTTTTAAAAATGTATTTATTTTGTTGCCACTGCACGTTTGTGCGCAATTGTAAAGCATGTCATGTTTGGTATCCATGTACTCGGCCTAAGATCATCTTTTTTATTTCATCAAACATTTGGGCAATATAGTGTGTTTTAGTGCATTAAAATTTTAAAAAGTGTGTTTTTTCCCCAAAAAATGCGTTTGAAAATCGCTGCGCAAATACTGTGTGAAAAAAAAAAATGAAACACCCACCATTTTAATCTGTAGGGCATTTGCTTTAAAAAATATATATAATGTTTGGGGGTTCAAAGTAATTTTCTTGCGAAAAAAAATAACTTTTTCATGTAAACAATAAGTGTCAGAAAGGGCTTTGTCTTCAAGTGGTTAGAAGAGTGGGTGATGTGTGACATAAGCTTCTAAATGTTGTGCATAAAATGCCAGGACCGTTCAAACCCCCCCCAAATGACCCCATTTTGGAAAGTAGACACCCCAAGCTATTTGCTGAGAGGCATGTCGAGTCCATGGAATATTTTATATTGCGACACAAGTTGCGGGAAAGAGACAAATTTATTTTTTGTTTGCACAGAATTGTCACTAAATGATATATTGCTCAAACATGCCATGGGAATATGTGAAATTACACCCCAAAATACATTCTGCTGCTTCTCCTGAGTACGGGGATACCACATGTGTGAGACTTTTTGGGAGCCTAGCCACGTACGGAACCCCGAAAACCAAGCACCGCCTTCAGGCTTTCTAAGGGCGTGAATTTTTGATTTCACTCTTCACTGCCTATCACAGTTTCGGAGGCCATGGAATGCCCAGGTGGCACAAAACCCCCCCAAATGACCCCATTTTGGAAAGTAGACACCCAAAGCTATTTGCTGAGAGGTATAGTGAGTATTTTGCAGACCTCACTTTTTGTCACAAAGTTTTGAAAATTGAAAAAAGAAAAAAAAAAAGTTTTTTCTTGTCTTTCTTAATTTTCAAAAACAAATGAGAGCTGCAAAATACTCACCATGCCTCTCAGCAAATAGCTTGGGGTGTCTACTTTCCAAAATGGGGTCATTTGGGGGGGTTTTGTGCCACCTGGGCATTCCATGGCCTCCGAAACTGTGATAGGCAGTGAAGAGTGAAATCAAAAATTTTCACCCTTAGAAATCCTGAAGGCGGTGATTGGTTTTCGGGGCCCCGTACGCGGCTAGGCTCCCAAAAAGTCCCACACATGTGGTATCCCCATACTCAGGAGAAGCAGTTAAATGTATTTTGGGGTGCAATTCCACATATGCCCATGGCCTGTGTGAGCAATATATCATTTAGTGACAACTTTGTGCAAAAAAAAAAAAAAATGTGTCACTTTCCCGCAACTTGTGTCAAAATATAAAATATTCCATGGACTCAATATGCCTCTCAGCAAATAGCTTGGGTTGTCTACTTTCCAAAATGGTGTAATTTGGGGGGGTTTTGTGCCACCTGGGCATTCCATGGCCTCCGAAACTGTGATAGGCAGTGAAGAGTGAAATCATAAATTTACACCCTTAGAAATCCTGAAGGCGGTGATTGGTTTTCGGGGCCCCGTACGCGGCTAGGCTCCCAAAAAGTCCCACACATGTGGTATCCCCATACTCAGGAGAAGCAGCAGAATGTATTTTGGGGTGCAATTCCACATAGGCCCATGGCCTGTGTGAGCAATATATCATTTAGTGACAACTTTTTGTAAATATTTTTTTTTTTTTGTCATTATTCAATCACTTGGGACAAAAAAAATAAATATTCAATGGGTTCAACATGCCTCTCAGCAATTTCCTTGGGGTGTCTACTTTCCAAAATGGGGTAATTTGGGGGGGGTTTGTACTGCCCTGCCATTTTAGCACCTCAAGAAATGACATAGGCAGTCATAAACTAAAAGCTGTGTAAATTACAGAAAATGTACCCTAGTTTGTAGACGCTATAACTTTTGCGCAAACCAATAAATATACGCTTATTGACATTTTTTTTACCAAAGACATGTGGCCGAATACATTTTGGCCTAAATGTATGACTAAAATTGAGTTTATTGGATTTTTTTTATAACAAAAAGTAGAAAATATCTTTTTTTTTCAAAATTTTCGGTCTTTTTCCGTTTATAGCGCAAAAAATAAAAAACACAGAGGTGATCAAATACCATCAAAAGAAAGCTCTATTTGTGGGAAGAAAAGGATGCAAATTTCGTTTGGGTACAGCATTGCATGACCGCGCAATTAGCAGTTAAAGCGACGCAGTGCCAAATTGGAAAAAGACCTCTGGTCCTTAGGCAGCATAATGGTCCGGGGCTCAAGTGGTTAATTGAAAATATCCAATCTGCATACCTTACTTGGCACTTCATTGAATAATAATATTTATGGATGCACATGTTTACAGCTTTACATATATATATATATATATATATATATATATATATATATATATATATATATATATATATATATATATATATATATATATATGGATTCATTTTCTTTTTTGCACTTATAGCACTTTAATCTCATCAGTGTATGAGCACTACATGATTTTGATTATTTGAATACATGTTTCTTTGAGTATATTCACAGCGCAACACATTTTTTTTGTTTCTTATGTTTTAGTATTGGGATGTGCAATACAGTGAGTGCAGCTGTTTATTAATCAATAATCATTATTAAACAGATTTTAGATCACAACACTTAGCGCAGATTATTTTTTTTGTTTATATCTAAAAATTCCCATTTAGTATTACATTTTAAGAATGCCCTCTACATCCTCTCCTGCCCATATTGTCCACTGTTATAGCCTCTTTGAAAACCTCCAACTTTTCCCATTTTGAAATGGGTACACTTTTCCTACTTTTATAGAAAGCAAAACTCAGATTATTATTTCTTTATGGACCATGGGATATAATCTTTAACAATGGTGTCAAATATGATTATCATTTTTTCAAGAAAGTCCTCTTTATTCTTTAGGTTGATGGATGACCTTACAGTAAATGCAGAAGAGATATGAGAAGATATATTAGCTATGTGAGGATTACAGAACAGGAACTAAACATAAATCTCAGGAAAATATAAACATGTGCTAACTATGTTTTTATTATACTATTATTAGCTTAAGGTTCATGGGTATCTCATGCCTTACACATATGTTTTCTTAACCACTTCAGCCCCGGAAGATTCGGCTGCTGAATGACTGGGCCATTTTTTGCGATTCAGCTTTGTGTCGCTTTAATTGACAATTGCGCGGCCGTGCGACGTTGTACCCAAACAAAATTGACGTCCTTTTTTTCCCACAAATAGAGCTTTCTTTTGGTGGTATTTGATCATCTCTGCAGTTTTATTTTTTGCGCTATAAACAAAAAAAGAGCATCAATTTTGAAAAAACACAATATTTTGTACTTTTTGCTATAATAAATATCCCCATTTTTTATTTTAAAAAGCAAATTTTTTCTCAGTTTAGGCCGATATGTATTCTTCTACATATTTTTGGTAATAAAAATCGCAATAAGCGTATATTGATTGGCTTGCGCAAAAGTTATAGTGTCTACATAATAGGGGATAGATATATAGCATTTTTATTATTTTTTTTTCTTTTTTACTAGTAATGGCAGCGATCTGCGATTTTTATCAGGGCTGCGACATTATAGCAGACACATCAGACAATTTTGACACATTTTTGGGACCATTTGCATTTATACAGCGATCAGTGCTATAAAAATGCCATGATTACTGTAAAAATGTCACTGGCAGTGAAGGGGTTAACACTAGGGCGCGATCAAGGGGTTAACTGTGTTCCCTAGTGTGTGTTCTAACTGAAGGGGGGATGGGACTTGTTAGGGGAAGAGATAGATCGGTGTTCACACTTTGTATGAACACACAATCAGTCTCTTATCCCCTCAGAGAACCGGGATCTCTGTGTTTACATCGCGACCGCAGGGCACTCGCACCAGCTCCGGGGGCGAGCAGCGGGCGCGCGCGCCCCTAGTGGCCACCAGAAGAAGCAACGTAACATGATGGCGTTCCGCGCAGCCATGCCATTCTGCCGCAGTAAAACTGTGGCAGCTGGTCGGCAAGCAGTTGATGTGTGATTGCACCCTACACCTTTTTGCTTGTTTCTTTTTTTTGTGTGTCTTTAGGTGGAGGAGTGTGGCAGGGTTTTACCCCCCGATAATTAAAACAATAGGGGATTTTATTTTTTAGTCAGCAAACACTGCAACTAAAAGTTAAAATGTACTTTAGGAAGTTCAATCATTTTAAAGTAATTTTAGATTTATTTAGTGCACCATATCCAAAATCTACACCACACCTCACAGGGTCAATTTGAGTGGGCTGCCTGAGTCCTGTGTTGTGTAAACCTCTCTCTCTAAGTTTTCATTATTACCGGTAACATTCAGAATGGTCTTCTACTGCAAAGTCCACTTTAATAAGACACTGTGCTTCCTTTCTTCTGTCCATCACCCTCTCATTCAAAGGGTATTACAATGGTAATACAATTAGCATAGTTAGTGAGATAAGATAGAGGGAGAACTATAGACAGGGGGGGATGATTGCCACAGAAGGGGTCATAAAACATTTGGATAATGAGTCAGGAAACCCATATCTAAATTTAGGCCATTATTTTTTTGTGTCAAATAGAAATATCATCCTTAAGTTCAAAAGTTTTCTTTCCTGGATAGTTTGGAAATTCCCTTTAAGAACTAAAACATTGAGGTCTTATATATTATGGTCCGGTTATGAGAAATTATGTCCCACAAGTGTGCAGAAACTATCTTCTTTATGTTCCTTGATGGTGTGTTTGAGCAAATTCATCCTCGCTTGCAAAGGATCTTATGTTGGTGAAACAGGACAGAAGTTTCAAGCAAGGATGAATTTGCACAGACACAAAACTGTAAAAATCCCTCACATAATATACAGTATATTACTGTATATATATAGTATATACATGATTATTTTTTATATATGCAACTAATTACCATATTTATCGGCGTATAACACGCGCCGGCGTATAATACGCACCCCAAGTTTAGGAGGGAATTTTAAGGAAAAAAACTTTTAGGAGTAAAGTTTAAGGAAAAAAAAAACTTACATTAAAATGCCCATCAATGCAGCATTATCTGTCCATCTGCAACCTTTTCAGTGTCAGTGCAGCCTTGCCTCAGTGTCCAGTGCAGCCTTGTCAGTGCAGCTTTGCCCCATTGCAGCCATGTCAGTGCAGCTTTGCCCCAGTGCAGCCATGTCAGTGCAGCTTTGCCCCATTGCAGCCATGTCAGTGCAGCCTTAACAGTGCTGCTTTGCCCCAGTGCAACCTTGTCAGTGCAGCTTTGTGTGATCTGTGTGATCTGTGTGATCGCTGCCGACATACACAGCCATATGTAGATTCAAATATGGCGCCGAGACTGCAGAGACTCGGCGGAGCCGAGATACACATAGCCGAGTGTTCTTGGCTATTTTTGGCTATTCTCGGCGTCGCTCACTGTCACGCCCAGTCCCACCCTATGATGGACATAACACAGGTCCAATGGCGGGACTGGGCGTGACTGTGAGCAGCGTCGAGAATAGCCGAGAACACTTGGCTATGTGTATCTCGGCTCCGCCGAGTCCCTGCAGTCTCGGCGCCATATTTGAACCTACACATGGCTGTGTATGTCGGCGGCGATTGCGGCAATCGCCGCCGATCAAACAAAATTGGCAGGGATCGGCGTTTAACACGCACCCACGATTTTCCCCTGATTTTAAGGGGAAAAAAGTGCGTGTTATACGCCGATAAATGCGGTATGCACAGATAAATGCACAACTAAATGCACATGAGCACACAAACTGCACACACAGTCTTTACTATCTCATACTATGCACACTCTTTCCAGTAGTGGGTGTAACATATGTGTGGATTAGCTCCTGTGTGTGCGGGTGCACAGGTGCATGCATGGTTGCGTGCACACGCTCGTACATACATACGTATGTAGAAATATGTGTATTCTAGAAAGTTTAACAATCAGCAGATAAAGATACTCCAAACACTTGGTGTTAGCACTTCAATCATCCCGGCACCATGGTTGTTATGGTATCAGGATGATTGAAGCACATTATTTCTATTATTACATTGTAATATAAAATTAAATCATTCAACTCACCATAACGCAGAATCAGTGGGAGCCCTGAGCGTGTCACTAGCCATGTTGCCTACAACCAGATGCCATCAGGCATCCCCAGCAGTCCGTCCTTACATCAGGTGCCCCCAGCGGAGTCCCTCCTTACATGCAGCCTGTGTCACATCAAATGCAGCCTCTGTTACATAAAATGCAGCCTCTGTCCCCCCAGATGCAGCCTCTGTCCCCCAAATGCAGCCTCTGTCTCCCCAAATGCAGCCTCTGCCCCCCCCCCCCAAATGCAGCCTCTGTCCCCCCCCCAAATGCAGCCTCTGTTCCCCCAAATGTAGCCTCTGTCCCCCCCCCCAAATGCAGCCTCTGTCCCCCCCAAATGCAGCCTCTGTCCCCCCCAAATGGAGCATGCCTGTGTCCCATTAAATGCAGCATGCCTGTGTCCCATTAAATGCAGCCTCTGTCCCCCCCCATGGACGGTGCTTAAAATTACATTTATATTATGAACAATACATTGAGATTATCTGATGGATACACTCTCACCTCATCACACAGATACATTTATCATTAGCTATATCACCTAACTTCCATAATTGTATCTGAACTGATTTTATGTGAGCCTAACCTATTGTTTCAGGGAATTTTAGTGAATCGATCGATCGATAATTCAATCCTTTTCCGTAAAAAAACTTTTCTATTGCCAGCAAGTTTATAGGGCAATTATACCATCTGGGTATTAATTAGATTAGGAAAATCAGATTTTACTAATTTAAACAGGTATATATTTTGCTTTAATTGTAATTAACTATCCTATAGCTCTTACCTGAGCACTTCACTCTTTTGACCCATCACTGCCGCCTGGCTTAGTGTCTGCACTACACCTCTCCAACCAGCGACGAATGAAAAAAAAATTATATTTTTATTTTCAATTTGTCACAAAGGCTAAATCCCTAAAAAAAGCCAAAGAAATAGTGACAGGTTACATACCCACACAAGGCAATGAACCACACTGCTGAAATAAGAAAGGAAAGCAACTTACTTTTCCCCAGTTCAAGAGCCCCACTAGCAACAGTGTGGATGGCCACAGCAATGCAGTGAGTTTAAAATGCTCTTTTATACTGACATAACCCCAGAAGTGTTTAGTATTTTGAAATTTGAGGCAATTATCTAATTTAATTTAATAAAAAATATCCCCTACTGGGGTCCCCTATTGTAGATAACGTTCCCTGAGTGATTCCCTCTAGTCTGGTAATTGTTTCCCTGATAACCTCTATCCAATTTCCCTGGTTGGGTCGGTATCCATAATATGAGGGTCTACCTCTATTCCCATTGGAACCCCTATTGTCATAATAGGGTTTTCTATTATTGTATTGTGGTCCATAAGAGTTATCTGGTCCTCCTCTCTCCATATTGCCATCCAGGGTACAAGCGTTATTTCATGGAGATCCTTTTTGGCAGATTTAGCCCTCAAATTATTTATACTTAGCAGGAAGGAGTGTAGATTGCTCTGTTGGTGTCACCTGTTAGTGTAGTTTAGTAAGAGGGATTAAGCTTATGAGCATTAGAATGTCCTTGTACTTCACTAAAATGGCCACCGGACATGTCTATGTAGTAAACTACAAGAAAATGGCAGACGGAAAATCATATGTTTTGAACTACAAGAAAATGGCAGATGGCCAGGTATTTACCAGACAGCACCACCGTCCAATTAGCATCCCCCTGAGGAAGATACGACATTTCTCTTGTCACATCACGCGTAGGGGAGGGGACTGGACGGCGCAGGAGGCAGCTGGTCTGTCATATGGAGTAGGAGCACACAATCTCATCCACAGCTTGGCGCTATTAAGGCATGCTATAGAGCGGTGCACTAACGCACCAGACCCATGTGAGTACCCTATAATAGAGCTTTGTTTGCATTAAATAAAATCTTTTAAAATGTTATTACACTATGGAAGTCTCTTTTTGATATTTATATATGAGGATGACACATCTTTGAGCAGTAATTGGACCTTGCAACCTGAACTGGAATCCGTTTTGACGATTCAAAAGTGTGTACTGACCAAACTTAATTACGAGGTCACATGCTCTGAGGTGAGCGGCCATTACCTTGAGGTGGGGAGCACCTGAGTGTAATCAATCCTGCAGATCGTTATATTCATAGTCACCTATCAAGTCATGTTTATTGTCTTTAGATTAGGGACTTTGAAAACTGACCCTGGATGGTCAGAGTATCACGGACCTATATGCACCTGAGCACTTTATGGATCACCTTTGTATCAATATTTATATTTTATGAAATGTGTGTATATTCACACCATATGATGTTGTAAGCTATATGACGACAACAGTCGCTTATATATATATATATTATTATTATTATTATTATTATATATATTATATTATATTATATATATTATAATATATATATATATATATATATATATATATATATATATATATATATATATATATATATATATATATATATATATATATATATATATTATATTATATATATTATATTATATATTATATATATTATATATTATATTATATGTATATATATATATATATATATATATATATATATATATATATATATATATATATATATATATATATATATATATATTTTATTCTTGGGATTGAATTTATAGGCACGTCACTTTAGTTAACAATTTTGTTTTTTAGTTTTTTTTGCTGCAGGTTCAGCAGATCATTAAGGGGATAGCGCAGCACATGATTTATTTATTTATCTTTAAATATTATGATTTATCTTTATCTAATAAAAAGTCAAATTGCAATACAGGATAGCAAAGTTCCTGTTTAATCTTCTATCTGCTTTAAATTGATAAAAGGTCATTATCATTCGTTTATTCATTCATTCATTCGGGTTTTTGCTTTGGGTTACATTTCATTGTTTTCTAATCAAAAACACACATGTACAGTGCCTTTAAAAAGTGTTCATACCCCCTTGAAATTTTCCACATGTACAGTGCCTTTAAAAAGTGTTCATACCCCCTTGAAATTTTCCACATGTACAGTGCCTTGAAAAAGTGTTCATACCCCCTTGAAATTTTCCACATTTCATCATGTTACAACCAAACACATACATTTATTTTATTGGGATTTTATGTGATAGACCAACACAAAGTGGCACATAATTGCGAAGTGGAAGGAAAATGATAAATGGTTATCAAATTTAGCAAATAAATATGTGAGAGGTGTGGCGTGCATTTGTACTCAGCCTATTTTACTCTGATACCCCTAACTAAAATCTAGTGGAACCAATTGCCTTCAGAAGTCATCTAATTATTAAATAGAGTCCACCTGTGTGTAATTTAATCTCAGTATAAATACAGCTGTTCTGTGAAGCCCTCAGAGGTTTGTTAGAGAAGCTTAGTGAACAAACAGCATCATGAAGGCCAAGGAACATACCAGACAGATCAGAGATAAAGTCGTGGAAAAGTTTAAAGCAGGGTTAGGTTATAAACAAAATCCCAAGCTTTGAACATCTCATGGAGCACTGTTTAATCCCACAACCGGAAATCGAAAGAGTGTGGAACAACTACCTACCAAGACATGGCCATCCACCTAAACTTTAGTCCAGGCAAGGAGATCATTATTCAGAGAAGCAGCCAAGAGGCCCTTGGTAACTCTGGAGGAGCTGCAGAAATCCACAGCTCAGGTGGAAGAATCTGTCCACAGGACAACTATTAGTCATGCACTCCACAAATCTGGCCTTTATGGAAGAGTGGCAAGAAGAAAACCATTGTTGAAAGAAAGCCATAACAAGTCCCGTTTGCAGTTTGCGCGATGCTATGTGGGGGACACGGCAAACATGGGGAAGAAGGTGCTCTGGTCAGATGAGACCAAAACTGAACTTTTTGGCCTAAAAACAAAACGCTATGAGTGGTGGAAAACTAACACTGCACATCAACCTGAACACACTATCCCCACTGTGAAACATGGTGGTGGCAGCATCATGTCGTGGGGATGCTTTTCTTCAGCAGGGACAGGGAAGCTGGTCAGAGTTTATGAGATGATGGATGGAGCCAAATACAGGGCAATCTTAGAAGAAAACCTGTTAGAGTCTGCAAAAGACTTGAGACTGGGATGGAGGTTCACCGTACAGCAGGACAACAACCCTAAACGTACAGCCAGAGCTACAATGGAATGGTTTACATCAAAGCATATTCATGCGTTAGAATGACTCAGTCAAAGTCCAGACCTAAATCCAAAAGAGAATCTGTGGCAAGACTTGGAAATTGCTGTTCACAGATGCTTTGCATCAAATCTAACCGAGCTTGAGCTATTTCGCAAAGAAGAATTCGTAAAAATGTCACTCTTTGGATATGCAAAGCTGGTAGAGACATCCCCAAAAAGACTTGCAGCTGTAATTGCAGTGAAAGGTGATTCTACAAAGTATTAACTCAGGGGGCCTGAATACAAATGCACGCCACATTTTTCACATATTTATCTGTAAAAATGTTGAAAACCATCATTTTCCTTCCACTTCACAATTATATGCCACTTTATGTTGGTCTATCACATAAAATCCCAATAAATTACATTTAGGTTTTGGTTGTAACATGACAAAATGTGGAAAATATCAAGGGGTGTGAATACTTTTTCAGGGCACTGAATTATAAGCATTATAGCCAGAGTCCCATAGGTCCATGTAGATAAAATCTTTGAGGAGTAGCCCATGGCTGCTGTCATGGATGCACTAGGATTGGTGATAAAAACAGTTTACATAATCAGGACAGTGCGCAGGGCTTTCAGTGCAGGTGGTCAGATTGTAATGTCCACCAATGGTTAATCTTGGATGTAAAAAGAAACTTTACAGTGGATAATCAGTAATGTAATTTATTCCAAACTTAGAAAACCAGAGGACAATATAAAATGAATGCAAGAGAATAAAAGCAAGCAGTACCTAATATCACCATGTTGGATCTATGATGGAAACTCATGCCGCGTACACACGAGCGTACTTTACGGGAGACTTTGCCCAGCGGACTTTTCAACGGACTTTACGACGGACTTTCTGAATGAACGGACTTGCCTAAACAAGATCAACCAAAGTCCGTCTAATTCGTACGTGATGACGTACGACTGGACTAAAACAAGGAAGTTCATAGCCAGTAGCCAATAGCTGCCCTAGCGTGGCTTTTTGTCCGTCGAACTAGCATACAGACGAGCTGACTTTTTGACTGGACTCGAGTCCGTCGGATAGATTTGAAACATGTTTCAAATCTAAGTCCGTCCAACTTTTGAGAAAACAAAGTCCGCTGGAGCCCACACACGATCGAATTGTCCGACGAAATCTCATCCGCCAGGCAAAGTCTGCCGTAAAGTCCGCTCGTGTGTACGTGGCATCACACTCGTATTCTGGTGGTGGGGGGGGTAGTGGGGGATAAGAGGTGTCGGCCTGTAGACTCACTGTGTGATAGTTTATCTGAGCTGGGCGAGTCGCAGATGACACAGGAATCAGCTGAAAGGAAGCAGGGAGAAGCCACATAAAGCCAGCTTTTTTTTTTTTTTGGCTTTCCACCCCTCTGTTTTC
The DNA here is from genome assembly GCF_042186555.1 of Aquarana catesbeiana. Taxonomy (NCBI): domain Eukaryota; kingdom Metazoa; phylum Chordata; class Amphibia; order Anura; family Ranidae; genus Aquarana; species Aquarana catesbeiana. The sequence continues at coordinate 62,882,283 of NC_133332.1, forward strand.
ACCTAGTGATCTGGCCAGTAACACGCCCTCTGTATTAGAGTGCCTCCACTCTGGATAAATGAGCTCCTTTGGACAGCAGCATTGTCAGTCTGAGGGGAGAACTTTTTCTAATGCAGTCTTATGCCGCATACACACAATCAGACTTTCTGGCATACTTGGTCCGGCACACTTTCCGACGGACTTTGTCCGCCAGGTGCGCCGGACTTTAAAATGGACGGACTTGCCCACACACGACCGGACTTTCCGGCGGGCTAAGTCCGCCCGTCTTTCCGATGGACTTTCGCCGGAGTTACGGCGGACTTTCAGAACACACATGGACAAGTCCGTTCATTTTGAACATGACTCAGGCGCGACGGGACTAGAAAAGGAAGTCAATCTTGCCGCTTTTAATGGTGAGATTGACACCTTGCGAGCCCCATCGCGGATCATACCAGGCCCTTAGATCTTGTATGGATTATAAAGGGAAGCCCCTACGCCGAAAAAAACGGCGTGGGGTCCCTCCTAAAATCCATACCAGACCCCGATCCGAGCAGGCAGCCCGGCCGGTCAGGAAAGGGTTGTGGGGACGCCCGGTGACCATGCCCCCTAAAACGTCACAGTCCCAGCATGCCCAGGGACTGTGACATCATAAGGGGGCGGGGTCTGCGCCTATATAAGTCACAACGGAGCCCTCAGAGAGCAGTCCAGCCGGAGAGACCGTCGTGTCAACATCTGGAGAAGAGAAGAGGGAAGAAGACAAGAAGCCCAGAAGTCCGGACCTCCGCTGGCAAGAGAGCGGCCTGAAGACAGCGGAGGAGCCGGCCAAAGAACTGGAACACCGGGAGAAGAGGCCGGAGAGAGCGGAAAAGAACCAACTGGACGCCGGGAGAAGAGGAACCGGAGGGACCCCCGAAGCTGGAAGAAGACCCCCGAAGCTGTTTAATAAATTATTTTAAAAACCTGTGTAGTGTGTTTTATTATTGACACTTTTTCCCTAGGTGAATGGGTAGGGGTACCATGTACCCCATACTCATTCACATAGGGTGGGGGGCCGGGATCTGGGGGCCCTCTTATTATAGGGGGCTCCCGGATTCCGATAAGCCCCCCGCCCGCAGACCCCGACAACCAACGGCCAGGGTTGTCGGGAAGAGGCCCTTGTCCTCATCAACATGGGGACAAGGTGCTTTGGGGTGGGGGGGCCCCGCAGGGCTCCCCCTCCCCCAAAGCACTCACCCCACATGTTGAGGGCATGCAGCCTGGTACGGTTCAGGAGGGGGGGCGCTCGCTCGCCCCCACCCCCTTTCCTGACCAGCTGGGCTGCGTGCTCGGATCGGGGTCTGGTATGGATTTTAGGGGGGATCCCACGCTGTTTTTTCAGCGTAGGGGTTTCCCTTTATAATCCATACCAGACCTAAGGGCCTGGTATGCCCCGCACTCGCCGCAATAAGAAAACTTGTTTTTCCTATGGCAGCGAGCGCGAAATGCAATACCCTGCCCTTGCGTGGTATCTGGTCCGTTGGACCAGCATACAGACGAGCGGACTTTCCGTCGGACCAGCACACAGACGAGCGGACTTTCCGCCAGAAACGGAGTCCGAGGGAAAGGTTTAAAACATGTTTCAAATCTAGGTCCAGCGGGCTTTTGGGAAAAAGCCTACACACGGTCGGATTGTTTGGCGGACTCTGGTCCGCCGGACCAAGTATGCCGGAAAGTCCGCTCATGTGTACGCGGCATTACAGTACCCACCCTACCAAATGGGACCACAAATGAGATTCCACAATAAGCCATTGATCTGCCATTTCACAATCTAATGCAGTCTGAGGGAACCACCCTGTTGCTCAGTTCCATACAGCTTGTCAATTGGGGTTGTGAAAAATAGGACAGGCTAACATCAGAAAGAAGATTGAGCACCACTGGTCTAATTTTGCAATAATCGGATTAACCACCAGGATCTTGAAAAAATAATGCCTTTCTTAAATGCACAAGGCTCAATTCACTAAGTCAGTGTTTCTCAACCTTTTTTCAGTCAAGGCACCCTTTAAAATGATGGACAATCTTGAGGCACCCACCAAAATTATGGACAGTCTTGAGGTTCCCCATTGTAAAATGTAAAAATGATTGTAATAGTTTTACATAATGCAGCAACATCTACACACGTGAGACACCCAACATCAGGCTGGATTCACACCTATGCAGTTTTGGTGCTTTTTGCATTTTGCAGATTTGCACTACGGTCCATTTACCATGGTTTCCTATGGAACACATTCTGCAGTGCAAATCTGCAAAATGCAAAAAGCACTAAAAATGCATAGGTGTGAATCCAGCCTTAGAGATGATTTATTCTTCCAAAGCAAATACACTTTTGCAAACTAGTATTCCAATGTTTCTCTTCGCTCCCTCAGTTTTAAGACCCCAAAGCTAATGAGACCCCAAAGCTGATAAAGAGGGGCAGGGGAGGTTGGCAGCTAGATGATTGTAATAGTGTACAACGAAAACCTGTGGCTTTGTTTAACTAAAAGGCAGGTTTCATCCACCCACTGGCTTGTATACAATTTTGGGGCAATTTTTAGGCATTTTGTGAAGGCACCCCTGAAGAAACCTCTAGGCACCCTTGTTGAATAAGGCTGGACTAAGCTATAATGCATATTTTCTTGCTTAATGAGGTATTGTCTTATGCCGCGTACACATGGGCGGACTTTTCGACCGGACTGGTCTGATGGACTTTCCGACGGACTTTTGACGGATTAAATTGGGGGGGAAAGAGGGAAAATTGGGACTTTAAATGAGGCCATGACTGGGTAGAGCCATGTGTCTCCATCCCTGTAACTCAGGCAATAAAAACACAATTGCGGCGAGAGGCAGCAAAGCAACTAAAAAGTGGGACTTTAAATGAAATCCATGATGACAAATTGAATAAGTTGGTGGAACATAAAATTTGTTATGGGTGTAAAAAACATGTTTAATAACATTGAATCACAGTTACAAAAAATGAATTGCATCCAATATCATGGTGCCGATTCCAAATAGGTGAGTACTAGTAAAAACACGTTTAACAAACAAGCACATACATGATAGTTTTAGGGGGTCCACCAATTCTCAAGGCAGCATAGAAAGGTTTAAGTAGATAACATCTGTACAGTCAATAGTCTAAAAACCCCATTGAAGTAAAGGTTATGAATACATGTCATGATAATAATGTAACTGAAAGATACAATGTCAGGTAGCTTGACGCGTTTCGCGGCTTTAAGCCGCTCTTCAGGAGCAGACAATTGCAATATCTGAAATGAGAAGATATACTGGCTAAGTAAGTTAGCTATGTCAAGGCGGGGAGGGGGGATGGGACAAACCATTGGAATAACACAACTTACAGATATGTGTACACGTGGAAGGAGAATGCCGCCCGCCATAAGCCAACCGAAGACACCGGTGCCGGGAGCCGAGGGAGCACATCTAATGGCGACACCCACCACAAGCGAAATCCTCGGCGGATCCGGGCCCTCCGAGTCCCCCTTGTGATTGGCAAGAGAAATGAGGTGTGTAAGTGATGTGTAATGATATAATTGGGGAATAGATAGAAGGATAGTGAGCTGGTGGAGAGAAAGTGATGAGTATAGAGGTGGAAGAAACACTGGTGGATAACCGGGAGTGAGGGTAGAGGACCATGGTGAGAGGTCCACACCAAAACACCCCAATGTGGGGGAAAAAAGGGGGGAAAAAAGGAGAAAAGGAATAGGAAGGGTTGGGGAAGAAGGTGACTTTTGACGGACTTCCGGCGGACTTCCGGCAGACTTTTGAATGAACGGACTTGCCTACACACAATCACACCAAAGTCCGACGGATTCGTACGTGATGACGTACGACTGGACTAAAATAAGGAAGTTGATAGCCAGTAGCCAATAGCTGCCCTAGCGTCGGTTTTTGTCCGTTGGACTAGAATACAGATGAGCAGATTTCTCGATAGGAACTGGGTCCGCTGGAGTTACGACGTAAAGATTTGAAGCATGTTCCAAATCTAAAGTCTGTCAGACTTTCGACAGAAAAAGTCCGCTGAAGGTCACACTTTGAATGACAATTGCGCGGTCATGTTAGGCTGTACCCAAATTACATTTGTAACATTTATTTTACACAAATAAAGATTTCTTTTGGTAGTATTTAATCACCACTGGGTTTTTTAGCTCTGCCCTCCCAACTCAAAGCACCTTGTCCTCATGTTAATGGGGACAAGGGCCTCTTCCCGACAACCCTGGGCTGTGGTTGTGGGGATCTGCGGGCATCTTATCGGAATCTGGAAGCCCCCCTTTACAAGGGGGCCCCCCAGATGGGTAGGGGTACTATGTAAACCAGAAAAGTGTAAAAAAAAAAAACATACATACAGTTTTTGACAATTCTATCATCAATCACACCGCCGTCACCACTGCCGAACCCAAAAATAGAAAAAAAATGCTCCGCCCCAAAACGAAGGCTAACCGCCTACTGCGGGCTCCGCTGTTTGATAGTTCTTATATATGTAAGGGTCGGAGCCACCCGGTGATGTCACCTGGTGGCACTGCCCCCTTGTGATGTCACCATCCCAGCATGCACCAGTCTGTGACATCACCAGGTGACCCTGCCCCTTACCTATATAAGAATTGTCAATCGGCGGAGCAGGCAGATGGCAGTTAGCCTTCGTCGCAGGCGGAGCATTTATTTTTTTCAGGTCTGGCGGTGGCAGTGGGCGTCATGATTGACTATGGATCTACATCGGGGGACATTTTTATTTTTTTATTTTTAACCACTTGCTTACTGGGCACTTAAACCCCCTTCCTGCCCAGACCAATTTTCAGCTTTCAGGGCTGTCACTCTTTGAATGAAAATTGCGCGGTGATGCTACAGTTTACCCAAATTAAATTTTTATTATTTTTTTCACACAAATAGAGCTTTATTTTGGTGGTATTTAATTGCTGCTGGGTTTTTTATTTTTTGCTAAATAAAACAAAAAAGGACCGAAAATTTTGAAAAAAAAACAAAACTGTTTCATAGTTTGTTCTAAAATTTTGAAAACAGGTAATTTTTCTCCTTCACTGATGTGCGCTGATGAGGCTGTACTGATGGGCACTGATGGGCACTGATAGGCAGCATTGATAAGCACTGATGAGGCAGCACTGATAGGCGGCACTGATGGTTGGCACTGATGGTTAGCACTTATGGGTGGCACTGAAGGGCACTGATAGGTGGCACTGATATGCGGCACTGATAGGTGGCACTGATGGGCACTGGTAGGTGACACTGATAGGCAGAACTGAACTGTGGCACTGATTATAAGACACTGATGGGCATTGATTGGTAGCACTGGTGGGCATTGATGAATGGCACTGTGGGCACTGGTAAGTGGCACTGTGAGCACTGGTAGATGGCACTGGTGGGTACTGATAGGTGGCACTGGTAGATGGCACAGTGGGCACTGGCAGCTGACACTGGTGGGCACAGAAAATGCAGCCGCGGCTTTCTGTGTGAGGGACTGATGTCTCTCTGACAGAAGCCGGTGATCATCTTTTTTTCCCCTCACGCTGACAGCGTGAGGAAAAAAAATAATGAATACTGAGCTTCTGTTTACATCATGTGATCAGCCGTCATTGGATTGACCCCTTACTCGGATCTGTGATCAGCCGAGTCTCATAGACTCGGTGATCACCAAGCGCCGTAGACGCCCTCCCGGCAATTAAGGCCCACGCTGCAGTTTTTCGGCTATAGCACAGGCGGCAAGTAGTTACAAAAGGCACCCCCCATGTTGAGGTCATGTGGCCTGGTATGGTTTGGGGGGGAACTCGCTTATCCCCCCGTTTCCTGGCCTGCCGGGCTGCATGCTCGGACAAGGGTCTGATATAAATTCTGGGGGGACCCCATGCCATTTTTTAAAAAATTTTGGCTTGGGGTTCCTCTTAAAATCCAAATCAGACCTTAAGAGCCTAGTATGGATTGGGGGGGAGCCCCACGCTGTTTTTTTTTCACTTTTTTCTTTTGCCGGCAATGTTTTTTTTTCTTTTCATTCAGCTGTCAGCGGGGAAGCACATTGACAGCTGATGTCTCATCCGTTGTTAAGGATGCAGCAGCCGGCTTCCCGGACCTGCTCCTTAACAACAGCTTTTCACAAAGCTTTGAATGCACTGTGCAGCACGCAGTGCTTGTGGGGCACTGGGTGGGCATACATCACGCCGAGCACCATGCAAATTCAGGTGCTTCACGAACGGGTGAACAGGCGATGTTTGGGCTGAACTTTTGCTCAGCTGAACCGTTTGCCCACCTCTATTGCTGAGTTGTAAGAGTTAGGTGTCACCCACCAGGAAATTATAGATTGGGTTGAAAGGGTTACAGTTTGACATCCTTGATCTAAATAGACGTTTGTGGGACTTGCATACCTGAGATACTGCTGCTATATATACTAATGCACATATGCCTCTACCATTCAAGTTCAATGGAGACCATCGCCGTTACAGAGGTTTCTTTAATCAATGTTGTATTTACTTTCAGATTCAACCTGCTGCATTTACTTCTGACAGGAAAAAGGTGCTGTCTATTATCAGCCTTCTGACTGAGGAAGCCTTAGCCTGGGCCTCTCTTTATGTGGAGCAAGACAATGCTATCTGGAATAATTTTATTCCTTTCTGACTGCTATGGATCAAGTTTGGATGGATTCTAACTGCTGTTCTACTGCCAAAGCAAAGTTGCATAGTTTTATATATAGTTTATTGCAGCGTAGACACTCCATTGCGGAGTACATACTGTAGCTGAATTCCGACAAAGGATTTCAGATACCACTTGTATCCACTTGTATTCCATTCTGTCAAGGGCTCGCTGAGCAAGTAAGAACAAACTTGCCAAAGTTCAGGCTCCTGAGGATCTTGGGACCTTTATTAAATTATGTATTTGAATTGATCAGAGACAGAAAGGAAGAAGAGGATGTGTTTTTCTGCAAGCCAGTTCACGCAGAAAGGTCCAAAAGTTCTTCCAGATTATGACACACTCCTGTACCTATTCAGGTGGATGCTATTATAAGATGTATTTCTACTCAGGAGAAAGAGAGACGATGTGCAGAGAAGTTATGTCTTTATTGTGCAGACTCTGGACATAATGCAGTCATTTGACCTAAGAAATTTACAAGAATTAATGCAGTAAATGACGTTAAAGTGTCTGAACAAATACGTTCCATTTCTCAGTTTGTCCTTCCCTTAATCCATGAGGTAAATAAAGGTAATTCCTTATCATCTCATTTTGTCACCCCAATTACATTTATCATTAAAAGCCGTGAAAGCCATGCTATTCAAACACAGTCGAGACTGATCTCTTGGGTTTATATCACACCTATAATTCTTAACCAAAGTTTAGTAACAACTTCTAAGCGGGGGCAAATGGCAAAGTCTTATAGTGCATTGCTACAGAATACATCAAAATTGAATTCTCTTTGGCGCAGTACATATTGGAAAATGGACTTTGGCCCCCTTAACCACTTCAGCCCCGGAAGGATTTACCCCATTCCTGACCAGAGCACTTTTTACAATTTGGCACTGCGTTGCTTTAACTGCTAATTGCGCGGTCATGCAATGCTGTACCCAAATGAAATTTGCGTCCTTTTCTTCCCACAAATAGAGCTTTCTTTTGATGGTATTTGATCACCTCTGTGTTTTTTAGTTTTTGTGCTATAAATGGAAAAAGACGAAAATTTTGAAAAAAAATGATATTTTCTAATTTTTGTTATAAAAAAAATCCAATAAACTCAATTCTAGTCATACATTTAGGCCAAAATGTATTCGGGCACATGTCTTTGGTAAAAAAAATCTCAATAAGCGTATATTTATTGGTTTGCGCAAAAGTTATAGCGTCTACAGTGTACATTTTCTGGAATTTACACAGCTTTTAGTTTATGACTGCCTATGTCATTTCTTGAGGTGCTAAAATGGCAGGGCAGTACAGAACCCCCCCAAATGACCCCATTTTGGAAAGTAGACACCCCAAAGAAATTGCTGAGAGGCATGTTGAGCCCATTGAATATTCATTTTTGTGATTGAATAATGACAAAAAAAAAATTACAAAAAGTTGTCACTAAATGATATATTGCTCACACAGGCCATGGGCATTTGTGGAATTGCACCCCAAAATACATTCTGCTGATTCTCCTGAGTATGGGGATACCACAGGTGTGGGACTTTGTGGGAGCCTAGCCGCGTACGGGGCCCCGAAAACCAAGCACCACCTTCAGGATTTCTAAGGGCATACATTTTTGATTTCACTCCTCACTACCTATCACAGTTTTGAAAACCATAAAATGCCCAGATGGCACAACCCCCCCCCCCAAATGACCCCATTTTGGAAAATAGACACCCCAAGATATTTGCTGAGAGGCATGTTGAGTTCATGGAATATTTTATATTTTGACACAAGTTGCGGGAAAGTGACAATTTTTTTTTTTTTTTGCACAAAGTTGTCACTAAATGATATATTGCTCAAACATGCCATGGGCATATGTGGAATTACACCCCAAAATACATTTTGCTGCTTCTCCTGAGTATGGGGATACCACATGTGTGGGACTTTTTGGGAGCCTAGCTGCGTACGGGACCCCGAAAACCAAGCACCACCTTCAGGATTTCTAAGAGCGTAAATTTTTGATTCACTCCTCACTACCTTTCGAAGGCCATAAAATCCAAGATAGCACAAACCCCCCCCAATGACCCCATTTTGGAAAGTAGACACCCCAAGCTATTTGCTGAGAGGCATGGTGAGTATTTTGCAGCTCTCATTTGTTTTTAAAAATAAAAAAAAGACAAGAAAACATTTTTTTTTTCTTTTTTCAATTTTCAAAACTTTGTGACAAAAATGAGGTCTGCAACATACTCACTATATTTCTCAGCAAATAGCTTGGGGTATCTACTTTCCAAAAGGGGGGGAAATTTGGGGGGGTTTCCGGGGTCCCGTATGCAGCTAGGCTCTCAAAAAGTCTCACACATGTGGTATCCCTGTACTCAGGAGAAGCAACAGAATGTATTGAAGAATGTATTGAAGACAAAGCCCTTTCTGACACTTTTTGTTTACATGAAAAAAATATTTTTTTTGCAAGAAAATTACTTTGAACCCCCAAACAGTATATATTTTTTTAAAGCAAATGCCCTACAGATTAAAATGGTGGGTGTTTCATTTTTTTTTCACACAGTATTTGCGCAGCGATTTTTCAAATGCATTTTTTGGGGAAAAAACACACTTTTAAATTTTAATGCACTAAAACACACTATATTGCCTCAAATGTTTGATGAAATAAAAAAGATGATCTTAGGCCGAGTACATGGATACCAAACACAACATGCTTTAAAATTGCGCACAAACGTGCAGTGGCGACAAACTAAATACATTTTTAAAAGCCTTTAAAAGCCTTTACAGGTTACCACTTTAGATTTACAGAGGAGGTCTACTGCTAAATTTACCGCCCTCAATCTGACCTTTGTGGTGATACCTCACATGCATGGTGCAATTGCTGTTTACATTTGACGCCAGACCGACACTTGAGTTCGCCTTTGCGGCAAAGCAGGGGGGGACAGGGGTGCTTTTTTTTTTTTGCTTTTTTTTTTTCCTTTTTTATCTTATTTTTAAACTGTTCCTTTCATTTTTTTAAATCATTTTTATTGTTATCTCAGGGAATGTAAATATCCCCTATGATAGCAATAGGTAGTGACAGGTACTCTTTTTTGAAAAAATTGGGATCTATTAGACCCTAGATCTCTCCTCTGCCCTCAAAGCATCTGACCACACCAAGATTGGTGTGATAAAATGCTTTCCCAATTTCCCAATGGCGCTGTTTACATCCAGCGAAATCTACGTCATGAAATGCTCGTAGCTTCCTGTTTCTTAGGCCATAGAGATGTTTGGAGCCATTCTGGTCTCTGATCAGCTCTATGGTCAGCTGGCTGAATCACCGGCTGCATTCTCAGGTTCCCTGTTGGGACAGGAGAGCCAGAGAAAAACATGTAAGACGGTGGGGGCATTCCCTCCCACTGCTTGTAAAAGCAGTCTAGAGGCTAATTAGCTGCTAGGATTGCTTTTACATGAAAGTCGACCGCTGGCTGAAAATAATGATACCAAGATGATACCTAAACCTGCAGGCATCATTCTGGTATAACCACTCAAAGTCCAGCAACATACCAGTACGTTGCTGGTCCTTGTTGGGCATATATTGTAAACTTTTTTTTCATGCAGCCTGTGGGCTGAACGAAAAAAAGAGATTGATGGGTATGCCCACCATTAGAATACCTCCCTTCATCCACCCACTTCTAATGATGGGCATACATGCACCATTTATATATGCCGAAGCATGGGGGCATCCGCCCCAAAAGGTAGGAGCAAATCGCTCCTCCGCCCCTGCTGCCCCCATGCTTTGGCATATATGCTCTTTTTTTTAACTGTGGTGGTGAAATCACCTCCTACAGAGCTGGAGTCACGGCTTTATGTATCGTGGGAGCAAACAATGTTGCTGTCAAGATAAATAAATCCACGCTGCAACTGAATGGCGTACCTGCTAAGCAAATGATGGTTAACAATAAAACAAAGTAACATTACAGTATAACAGAAAGACTTACCATACCTGCAAAGCAAATACAAAAAAAAACATAGTAAAAAATAAAACATTTAACGCAACCTGTGCCTAAAATATATATATGCAGAAGCATGGGGGCATCCTCCCGCAAAAGGTAGGAGCAAATCGCTCCTCCGCCCCTGCTGCCCCCATGCTTCGGCATAAATGCTGAAGTATGTAACTGTGGTGGTGAAATCACCTCTGACAGCGCCGGAGTCAAGGCTTTATGTATCGTGGGAGCAAACACTGTTGCTGTCAAGATAAATAAATCCGCTCTGCAGCTGAATGGCATACCTGAAAACAAAGAAATGGTTACCAACAAAACACAGTAAACAGTAAAGTAAAAAAAAATTGCATACCTATAAAGCAAACATGATAAAACATAATAACAATAAAACATTGCAGAATATAATACAGTAAAAAAGAGCAGACCAACAGAGAGAGAATAGGGAGAGAACAATAAAACGACAACTATTTTTGTTTTTTTTATGTTATATATTTTTTTGTGTTTACTTTTTTTTTTTTTTTTTTACACTTTTTTTGTAACTGTAACTTTTGTAACTGTAACCGTTTCCAGGTTCGGGTCTCTCAAAATGCAATGGCATCTTTGGAGACCCTGTGAAAGTGTGTCCTAGTCACACTTGTGCAGTGCTGTACCCTACGCTAATACTCAACTAGTGTATGGTAGCGATCAAAACATTCACCAATGCAAAGACCAGGATTGTCAGGACAGGAGGGACAATAATAGCGGGTGTCACGCCTATATCTGCGCTTGCTGCAGACACAACATCTTTTTTGGGGGGCTTGTTGGGTAGGGGTACTCGGGATGACATAAAGAAATGCCTCTCATGCAGCCAGCTTACTGCATTTGGTTGGGGAAGGTGAGGTGGAGCACCGTCTGGAAATAGAAGGGCTCTGACAATCTCTTCCTGAAATTTAAGGAAGGATCCAGTCCGTCCTGAAGCTCTGTATAGCACATAAGCGTTCAGCAAAGCCAAATGAAATAAATAAACAGACACTTTTTTGTACCGTGGACACAGAGGGGTTTCTCCACAACACCAGTCGCTGTAGTAATTTGGACCGTCGTGTCTGCACGAAGGGAGGTAAGAACGAAAACATTCTTATTATCCCTCCACTTCATAGCGAGCAAATTATTACACTGCAAGCAGGCTCTCTCCCCCAGCCTAAGACGGGAATCTACAAGCCACTGGGGAAAGCCCCGGCGATTAGGTCGCACGGTGCCACATGCTCCAATCAAACAAGTGACTAAAAAGTGGCACGCTCGTGTAATAATTGTCCACGTACAAGTGGTACCCCTTTCCGAATAAGGGTGACACCAAGTTCCACACAATCTTGCCAGCACTTCCTATGTAGTCAGGGCAGTTTGTCGGCTCTACATGACTATATTTTCCCTCATAAACCATAAAACTACATGTATAGCCTGTGGCCCTGTCACAGAGCTTATTCATCTTGACCCCGTATCTGGCACGCTTGCTGGGAAGGTACTGTTTGAATGACAAGCGGCCAGAAAACGTAATCAGGGACTCATCAACGCAGACAACTTGACGAGGAGTAAACAAGTCTGCAAAACGTTGGTTGAAGTGGTTTACGAGGGGCCGAATTTTGTAGAGCCGATCGTATCCAGGGTCTCCACGAGGATGACAGAGTTCATTGTCATTGAAGTGCATGAACCGCAAGATCTGCTCGTATCGTGCCCTGGTCATAGAGGCAGAGAACAAGGGCATATGGTGAATTGGGTCAGTGGACCAATATGACCGCAACTCACTCTTTTGGTTATGCCCATGTTAAGGGAAAGGCCCAGAAAGAGCTTAAATTCGGAGACCGTAATTGGTCTCCAATCTCTGGCAAGGGAGGATTGGGGAAGAGTGGCGATGTGTTGACCAGCGTACAAATTGAATAAAAATCAAGTGACGTAAAATAAACTGTTTCCACCTGAATGCCGGGTTGGCCAGTGAATGGGGGATGTACGGGTGCTGCAGAAGTGGTGGGTTCCCAATTAGGATTGGCGAATGCAGCAGGAAGGGCACTATGGGCACGATGGGCCTGTGTTCGTCTTCTTGGTGGCAGCGGGACACTACTTGTGCTTGCCACCTTGCCAGCTTGAACTGCACTTATGGGACTCGCCACGTCACCACGTGATACTGCAGTGCTGGATGTACAATCAGGGTGTACTAGGCCGCTGGTGCTTCCCAGTTCACCAGAAGGAATAGCGGCGCTAATACTGCTCTGCTCCATACGAGGGACCTGCGGTTCTTGCACATCAACGATAGAAGAAGAAGTTCGGGGTCTGGTACGCTTGACCTTAGCAGGGACCACAACTCCATCGTCAAAGCTATCTGTCATGGAGCCGTCTACAGGATCATATTCTGAGCCTGAATCTGACAGATGAGTGACTTCCTTTTCACTATCTGTCATGCTCAGAAACGTGTAGGCCTCTTCACTAGTGTACCGATTGCCATTTTGGGCTCTAAATTTAGTGGTACACTAGTGAGACTCACAGGTAGGGATGAGCTTCGTGTTCGAGTCGAACCCATGTTCGACTCGAACATCAGCTGTTCGGTCGTTCGCCGAATTGCGAATGATATGGGCCGTTCGCGCCAAATTCGCGTGGCGCGTCACGGCCCATAATTCACTGCGGCATCGCAGTGCATTACTGGCTGATGATTGGCCAAGCATGCACTATGACCCGCATGCTTGGCCAATCACAGCGCCGCCTGAACAGAGAGCCGTAATTGGCCAAAGCCAAGGAGGCTTTGGCCAATTATGGCTCAGGGGATTTACACGCCCCACACTATATAAGGCCGCCTGCACGGCGGCCCTGTGCAGTGTATTCCGGTGTGCTGAGAGATAGAGAGAGAGAGAGAGAGACAGTGTCATTTCATTTGAGTTAGCTAGATTAGGCAGGACAGTCAGTCAGTTAGCTGCACTTACAGTGTATTGTGTATATATATGCATCCCAGGTGTTGCATATATATATATATACACTGTATTCAGTTTAGCTAGATCCGTTCCTGTTATCTTCCTACTGACAGGCAGGCTTGTCTTGTTACAGTATTTACAGCTACCTGAAGAAAATTACTGGTGCTCTTTTGATCCTATTAGTATCACAGTCAGGCAGCTAGACTATTTACAGTTAGTGCAGTGCATCCTGCTCACAGTGTTCAGCTAGATCCGTTCCTGTTATCTTCTTACTGACAGGCAGGCTTGTCTTGTTACAGTATTTACAGCTACCTGAAGAAAATTACTGGTGTTCTTTTGATCCTATTAGTATCACAGTCAGGCAGCTAGACTATTTACAGTTAGTGCAGTGCGTCCTGCTCACAGTGTTCAGCTAGATCCGTTCCTGTTATCTTCTTACTGACAGGCAGGCTTGTCTTGTTACAGTAAATACAGCTACCTGAAGAAAATTGCTGGTGTTCTTTTGATCCTATTAGTACCACAGTCAGGCAGCTAGACTATTTACAGTTAGTGCAGTGCGTCCTGCTCACAGTGTTCAGCTAGATCCATTCCTGTTATCTTCTTACTGACAGGCAGGCTTGTCTTGTCACAGTATATAAAGCTACCTGAAGAAAATTCCTGGTGTTCTTTTGATCCTATTAGTACCACAGTCAGGCAGCTAGACTATTTACAGTTAGTGCAGTGCATCCTGCTCACAGTGTTCAGCTAAAACTACAAGTTAGTGGGGTGCGTCCTGCTCACAGTGTTCAGCTAGATCCGTTCCTGTTATCTTCTTACTGACAGGCAGACTTGTCTTGTTACAGTAAATACAGCTACCTGAAGAAAATTGCTTGTGTTCTTTTGATCCTATTAGTAAGACAAGCAGCAGCTAGACTATTTACAGTTAGTGCAGTGCGTCCTGCTCACAGTGTTCAGCTAAAACTACAAGTTAGTGGGGTGCGTCCTGCTCACAGTGTTCAGCTAAACCTACAAGTTAGTGGGGTGCGTCCACCTCACAGTGTTCAGCTAAACCTACAAGCTAGTGGGGTGCGTCCTGCTCACAGTGTTCAGCTAGATCTGTTGCTGTTATCTTCTTACTGACAGGCAGGCTTGTCTTGTTACAGTAAATACAGCTACCTGAAGAAAATTGCTGGTGTTCTTTTGATCCTATTAGTACCACAGTCAGGCAGCTAGACTATTTACAGTTAGTGCAGTGCGTCCTGCTCACAGTGTTCAGCTAAAACTACAAGTTAGTGGGGTGCGTCCTGCTCACAGTGTTCAGCTAAACCTACAAGTTAGTGGGGTGCGTCCACCTCACAGTGTTCAGCTAAACCTACAAGCTAGTGGGGTGCGTCCTGCTCACAGTGTTCAGCTAGATCTGTTCCTGTTATCTTCTTACTGACAGGCAGGCTTGTCTTGTTACAGTAAAAACAGATACCTGAAGAAAATTGCTGGTGTTCTTTTGATCCTATTAGTACCACAGTCAGGCAGCTAGACTATTACAGTTAGTGCAGTGCGTCCTGCTCACAGTGTTCAGCTAAAACTACAAGTTAGTGGGGTGCGTCCTGCTCACAGTGTTCAGCTAAAACTACAAGTTAGTGGGGTGCGTCCTGCTCACAGTGTTCAGCTAAACCTACAAGTTAGTGGGGTGCGTCCACCTCACAGTGTTCAGCTAAACCTACAAGCTAGTGGGGTGCGTCCTGCTCACAGTGTTCAGCTAGATCCGTTCCTGTTATCTTCTTACTGACAGGCAGGCTTGTCTTGTTACAGTAAATACAGCTACCTGAAGAAAATTGCTGGTGTTCTTTTGATCCTATTAGTACCACAGTCAGGCAGCTAGACTATTTACAGTTTGTGCAGTGCGTCCTGCTCACAGTGTTCAGCTAAACCTACAAGTTAGTGGGGTGCGTCCACCTCACAGTGTTCAGCTAAAGCTACCTGTAGAAGGTTGGTGGTGTTCTCATGCTACAGGCAGGCAGTTGATTTTGCTAGCTGCAGTATCAGTACATACATTATATATATATATATATCCCAGCTTAGTGCAGCTACAGGCCATTAGTATGTCTGGAAGGCCAAGAAGGAGAGGCAGACAGTCACAAGCCAATAAGAGAGGGCAAGCAGGCTCTGTGTCTAGTGCTGGTCGTGGAGACGGTGCATCCTCATCAGCACGTGGCCGTGGGACACGCTTGGCCTTTTTTTCGGCAGCTGGCCGTGTTGAGCCGCAACATGCGGAAGACTTGGTCGAGTGGATGACCAAGTCGTCCTCATCCTCCTCATCCTCTCTCACCCATGCCCAGGGTACTTTGTCTGACAAAGCAGCGGCCTCTTCCCTCGGCTCAATGTCATCAGTGACTCCTTCCCTAGCCCCACCATGTCCTCCTGAGGAGTCCCTCGAACTGTTTGACCACAGTGTTGGGTACATGCTCCAGGAGGATGCCCAGCGTTTGGAAGGCTCTGATGATGATACTGAGCTCGATGAAGGCAGTAATATGAGCACGGACAGAGGGGGTGCCCAAGAAGGACAGCAATCTGGCAGTCATGCTCCCCCTGCTGCAGCATACTGCCAGATTTGCTCTAGTGATGAGGAGGGAGGGGATGATGAGGTCACTGACTCAACGTGGGTGCCTGATAGGAGAGAGGAGGAGGAGGAGGAGGAGGCGGCACATCACCAACGAGGCAGGATGCCCTCCAGGGGCCAGCCTAAAGGCACCACATTGACTGCATCACACCCCAAAGCTCCACATGTGCAGGGCACTGCAGTGTCTGCGCGTTATTCAAAAAGTTCTTTGGTGTGGGCCTTTTTTGAGACAAGTGCATCAGATCGCACCGCTGCTATTTGCAACATATGTCTCAAGAGTATCTCGCGTGGCCAAAACAGCTCCCGCTTGGGTACCACATGCTTGACCAGACATATGTTGACCTGCCATGCAGTTCGTTGGCAAGCGTATCTAAAAGACCCACACCAAAGAACAAAGAGGACCTCTCCTTGCTCCTCATCAGCTGAGATTTCCAACCCCACTAGACCTTCAGTCCTCTCTGAGACCTGCACTGAGAGGAATGAAGGTGTAGAATTAGGTGTGTCACAGCCAAGTACTTGTGGGCAATCTGCTTTTGGTACACCGACGTCAGATTGTACCAGGCAAATTTCCCTGCCCCAGCTGCTGCACCGCCGAAAGAAGTTTGCTCCCAGCCATCCACATGCCCAGCGGTTGAATGCTAGCTTGGCAAAATTGCTAGCACTTCAACTGCTGCCTTTTCAGTTGGTAGACTCTGCCCCCTTCCGTGAGTTTGTGGAATGTGCGGTTCCTCAGTGGCAGGTACCCAAACGCCACTTTTTCTCACGGAAGGCGATTCCGGCTCTCTACCGGCATGTGGAAAGCAATGTCCATGCCTCGCTGGACAGGGCGTTCAGCGGGAAGGTGCATATTACCGCTGACTCATGGTCTAGCAGGCATGGACAGGGACATTACCTAAGTTTCACGGTGCATTGGGTGACTCTGCTGGCAGCTGGGAAGGATGCAGGACAAGGTGCAGTAGTGTTGGAGGTTGTTCCGCCACCACACCTCCAAAATACTAATGATTGTGACACACCTCTCTCCTCCACCCCCTCCTCTTCTTCTTCCTCCATGGCCTCTTCTTGTGCTTTGTCCTCGGAACCAGCGGTGCTCCGTAGCCGTTCAAGGGGCTACGCAATTACGCAGGCCAAAAGATGCCATGCGGTGCTTGAGCTGGTGTGCTTGGGGGACAGGAGCCACACTGGGGCAGAGGTGTTGTCAGCTCTGCAGGGGCAGGTTCAGAGGTGGTTGACACCACGCCAACTTAAGGCAGGAATGGTGCTTTGCGACAATGGCACCAACCTCCTCTCTGCCCTCCGACAGGGACAAATGACCCATGTGCCCTGTTTGGCTCACGTCCTTAACTTGGTGGTGCAGCAGTTCTTGGGCAGGTACCCGGGCTTACAGGATGTCCTGAGGCAGGCCAGGAAAGTCTGTGTGCATTTCCGCCGGTCATATTATGCCAGTGCTCGGCTGACGGACCTCCAAAAGGAGTTTAACCTGCCCAAGAACCGCCTAATCTGTGACATGCCCACCAGGTGGAACTCAACGTTGGCCATGCTGCAGCGGCTGCACACGCAGCAGAGGGCCATCAATGAGTACCTGTGCGACTATGGCACCAGGACAGGGTCAGGGGAGCTTGGTTTTTTTTCCCCACACTGGTGGGCCATGATCAGGGATGAATGCACTGTCCTGTCACCATTTGAGGAGGCCACGAGGATGGTGAGCAGTGACAGTGCATGCATCAGTGACACTGTCCCCCTTGTCCACCTGTTGGAGCACACGCTGCGTGGAATAATGGACAGGGCACTTGAGGCAGAACAGAGGCAGGAAGAGGAGGACTTCCTTAGCTCTCAAGGCCCCCTTTATCCAGACAGTGTTCCTGCGTGCCCGCCGATCACACAGGAAGAGGACGAGGAGGAAGATTGTGTCAGTATGGAGGTGGAGCCTGGCACTCAGCATCAGCAGCAGTCTTTAAGGGATCAGTCCCAAGAAACACATGGACTTGTACGTGGCTGGGAGGAGGTGGCTGCGGACCATGTCGTCCTTAGTGACCCAGAGGACTCCGGACCGAATGCCTCAGCAAACCTACGCTGCATGGCCTCCCTGATCCTGCAAAGCCTGCATAAGGATCCTCGTATTCGTGGTATCAAGGAGAAGGACCAATACTGGCTGGCAACCCTCCTTGATCCACGTTACAAGGGTAAGGTTGCGGACCTTATCTTGCCATCGCAGAGGGAGCAGAGGATGAAACATCTTCGGGAGGCCTTGCAGAAAGGTCTGTGCAACGCGTTCCCAGAGACTGGGAGGTTACAAACTCCTGTTTCTGGACAACGTGTTGCTGAGGCTTCGGTCAGTCAAAGAAGGAGCGGTGGAGAAGGTGGCCGTCTGACCGATGCGTTCAGACAATTTTTTGGTCCGCAGCCCCAAGGTATGATCGGTTCCAGCAACCATCGCCAGCGTCTGTTTTACATGGTGCAGGAATACCTAGGGGCAAGATCAGACTTGGACACCTTTCCAACCGAAAATCCTCTGGGTTACTGGGTCTTGAGGATGGATCACTGGCCAGAGCTTGCACAGTATGCAATTGAGCTACTGGCCTGTCCTGCATCCAGCGTTCTTTCGGAACGTACATTCAGTGCTGCTGGAGGCGTGGTAACCGATCACAGGGTGCGTCTGTCCACCGACTCGGTCGATCGACTGACCTTCATAAAAATGAATCAGTCTTGGATCACCACCAGCTACCAAGCACCTGATGCTCATGTAACCGAATAATTTTTTTTGAAATCTCAGATCCCTTCAAAGACTGCCTATGCTGATGCTGAGTGACTATCCCTGAGTAATTATCCTCTTCCTCCTCAATCATCACGCTGATAGCTTGTAAGAACATTTTTGGTTCTGGGCGCCACCACCAGTGCCTAAGGCACAATTTTTCAGCCCCTGTTTAACAGGGGCGTGTAATTACAATTTTTGATGCAATACTTTGCAGCAGGGCTCGTTCCTGTGTTCCAACTAGAGTGTCTGGGAGGGGTTGCAGTGTTGTGGCACCAGCACCAGTGCCTAAGGCCCAATTTTTCTGCCCCTGTTTAACAGGGGCATGTAATTACAATTTTTGATGCAATACTTTGCAGCAGGGCTCGTTCCTGCATTCCAACTAGAGTGTCTGTGAGGGGTTGCAGTGTTGTGGCACCAGCCCCAGTGCCTAAGGCCAAATTTTTATGCCCCTGTTTAACAGGGGCATGTAATTACAATTTTTGATGCAATACTTTGCAGCAGGGCTCGTTCCTGCGTTCCAACTAGAGTGTCTGTGAGGGGTTGCAGTGTTGTGGCACCAGCACCACCACCACCACCACCAAAGGCCCAATTTTTCTGCCCCTGTTCATCAGGGGCATGTAATTACAATTCTTGATCTAATATTTCACAGCAGGGCCCATTTCTGCACCCACCAAGAGCGAGTGAGGACTTACAGTGTTGTGGCATCAGCACCACCACCAAAGGCCCAGTTTTTCTGCCCCTGTTCAATAGGGGCATGTAATTACAATTCTTGATGTAATATTTTCACAGCAGGGCCCTGTGAGGGCTTACAGTGTTGTGGCCACAACAACAACTAAGGCCCAAATTTCTGCTGAGTATATAGGGCAGGCCCCTACTTTCAAACATCTAACTTACAAACGACTCCTACTTGCAAACGGAAGGTGACAACAGGAAGTGAGATGAAATCTACCCCTAGGAAGGGAAACTCTCCTGTAATGCCCCGTACACACGGTTGGACTTTGTTCGGACATTCCGACAACAAAATCCTAGGATTTTTTCCGACGGATGTTGGCTCAAACTTGTTTTGCCTACACACGGTCGCACAAAGTTGTCGGAATTTCCGATCGCCAACAACGTGGTGACGTACACCACGCACGACGAGACTAGAAAAGGCCGGTTCAGAACCAAGCGCGGCACCCTTTGGGCTCCTTTTGCTAATCTCGTGTTAGTAAAAGTTTGGTGAGAGACGATTCGCGCTTTTTCAGACTCGTGGCTTTCAGATCGTTTTCTGCCGTTCAGTTTGTGCTTGTGGGTTTGTATCTGCTCTTCAGTGCGTGCAGTCAGTTCGTATCAGAGTTTCCTGTGTGATCTTGCCCACTCGTTGCTGTTTTTCAGGTCGCTCTTCACAGGCCTTGCTGTTCTTCAGTGCGTTCTGTTACTTCGTTCTGAGCAGCCGACCGTTTTCTAGCCATGTTTCGTATGCGTACTCCTCGTAGAGTTCGTGCTGTGCGGGGGCTTGGTGTTGGGGTCCTGACCTTGACACAAGTCCAGTCCATGAACAGGGTGGGGAGGAGTTCATGGACCAAGAATTGGTTGCTTCAGCGTGACCAGTTCTCTTATATGCCTTTGCTCCGTGAGATCCGTGAGAATAATCCTGATGATTTCAGGAACTTTCTCAGGATGACGGACCCCGTGTTTTACCGTTTGTTGGCTTCGCTGACCCCCTATATTAGCAGGCAGGATACCTGCATGAGGCAAGCCATCACTCCGGAGCAGAGGTTGGTCGCTACCTTGCGGTATTTGGCCACAGGGAGAATTCTGCAGGACTTAAAGTTCTCGACAGGCATCTCCCCCAAGGCTCTGGGGATCATTATCCCAGAGACCTGTTCTGCCATCATACAGGTCCTGCAGAAGGAGTATATGAAGGTAAGATTTTTATCCTTTTATATCACATTTTATTGTATTGAATGTTTGATAATATATTGTATTTCTTCCCTCATTCCCTAATTACCATGATTGTAATATGCTGTGAATGTCCCCTTTGTTCTCATGCATGCTGGATTTTTATGTAATTATTATTTTATGTCCTTCATACATATTTGCCCTTCAATAACCTCCCCAGCATGGTGTCTCCTGCCCTATATTCACCTCGTGTAGTCACTTAACAATGTATTTTATCAGCTCTATAGTAGTGCTTTACCCCAAACACCCCCTAAAATGTTTGGAAATGTGATTTTTGATTTCAATTCAGGAAGAGTGCCAGAGGTTTTTTTTTGTGGTGTCCCCAAATTTTTTTTAACCCTCCCTCCCCCAACTGCTAAGTCAGCTGATCCCAATTCTCTATCCTCAATCATCTATCTGCTCACTTTGCCAAACCCATACACACTATACCCATCTCTTTACTGGTCAGATTTATGGATGAATTCCCCAAAGCATGTAGTGCAAGGGCCTGCCTGTATACTTTCCAATGGTACTGTTTAAAGTTTTGTTATTCTATTATTATCTTGATAGGTAATAGCAGAATGTCCAAATGTCCTCAAATGTGTACAGTGTGTATTTATATCTTTGTATTATGACACTTCTTACCTGTCCAGTGGGTGGTCAATAGTGTAACTAAGGAGGGTCTGTTACAAGTAATACACATTATTTAGGCATTCATCTCTCAATGAAGTGAAGAGGGTTACCTGTCCAAGAGTTCCCCCCCTATAATGTTAGAAATGGCCCATGAGAGGGGGGAGGGGGAATATGATAGGTGTACCTTATACTTTGGCCTTGTTAAATTCCCCTTAGTAAATGCTATCTGGAGGTTGCCCCATAATGTTTGTGTATAATCTGCTTGCCATGTATCTTTGAAAAAATAGTAATGTTTATTGTTTTTTCCTCAACAGTTTCCTTCAACGCCACAGGAATGGCAGACTGTGGCCTCCCACTTTGCCCAGCTGCCCAGCGGTGGGACTTTCCTAACTGCGGAGGGGCAATTGATGGGAAACACGTCCACATCGTCCCACCACCCAACTCGGGGTCGTACTATTATAATTACAAAGGGTTTAATAGTATAGTGATGTTGGCGGTGGTGTCGACTAATTACGAGTTCTTGTATGTGGACGTGGGGAAGAATGGCCGGATGTCCGATGGTGGAGTGATCGCCCAGACGGAGTTCTACAGGCATCTCCAGAATGGCAGCTTGGACTTGCCACCTCCAGAGGACAATGTTGAAGGTCTCCCATTTGTGTTCGTTGCTGATGAAGCATTTGCGCTGGGGGACCACCTGATGCGGCCATTCCCGATGAGGACCCTCACCCCGGAACAGAGGGTTTTTAATTACCGGCTGGCCAGAGCCCGAAGAGTGGTGGAGAACACATTTGGAATCCTGGCCAGCCGGTTCCGATTATTTCTGACACCCATCCATATGGCGGAGTATAAACTGAACCATATAATACTTGCCTGCTGTGTTCTCCATAATTTTTTAAGAAAACATTCAGCCAACTATGCTGGCTCAGTTGGGCCTGAGGCCGGAATCCCTAATCCATCAACACTGACGGCGCTTGAAAGTGGCCGTCCTGGCTTGCCCTCCCTGAATGCCCGTGATGTCCGGTTACGCTACCTGGAGTTCTTTGCGGGTAGGGGGGCTATCAATATGCCAGACAATCTGTGACACCTTTTTCAAATAAAAACAACCAAAAGAAATTCTTTGTGGACATTTACTGCTTGTGTTTGTTTTAGCTGACCCTGACAGAAATGTGTTGAGTGCAGAAAATGTCGTGATTGGGTAACCTTATAAAAAACAGTGTTGGCTGGTACTTCCTAAATGCCAAAACACATTTCACTACAAGTGCACTTGCAACTGCACTGAACCTGCACTTGTAGTGCAAAGTGTATTTGCCCTTAGGAAATAACCCCCATTTTTGCATAAAACAGCAATTACATCACCCCAAAAGTGTTGTAGTGTTGAGACAATAATCCACACATTCTTGAGTAAGGCACTTTTTTATACCTGCACAATCACATGTGCATTTCCCAAAGGTTTTTAAAACAAACCAACATGTTTGTTGTATAACAATGTTTGCAGTAGCATTATCAAAAATCGAAATATCCATTTCAGATAAAACAGGCCTGTGTAAAACCAACAAGAAAGCCAAAAAACTTGAACTTACAAAGTTCACATATGGTAAAACCTGAAGGCTATATCAGACATGAGTATTTAGGAACTGTGTTTGATATAGCGTTCAGATGGGGGGAAATCACCCCTGGAAAAGCCAAATTTGTAAGATGCACACCAATTTACGAATGTCAACATGTGCTATCTGCCATCAGGGGGGATCAAGGGACGTGTTTTGGGGGAGCAAGCCCTTCCTCAATGCGACTTTATAATTGAGGAAGTGGTTGCACCCCTAAAACGCGTCCATTGATCTCCCGTGATGGCAGATAGCACATGTTGGCACACTGTGTGCATCCTCCAAATTTGGCTTTTCTAAACATTGAAAACATTTTCGTAAGATAAAACAAGTGATTTTGTGGGGTTTAAATTTGCCCCAAAACATCAATGATGTTATTATTTTTTTTAATAACATCACTGATTTGTTGCTGGATGTTTTGCAATTGGAGATTACACCCCATGATCTCCCCGATGAGTATCTGGGCACTTTCAGATGTAAAGCGTTCTGGATCACAATCACCTAAAAAGAGATAAAGAACAAAAAAAAGGTCTCAAAAATCTGCCACCATCCATCTCTTTTACCTGAGCCTGTGGTCGCAGACACTCACCTGTTGTGGTGCCAATCTCCACCACGTCTTCTTCTTCCTCCTGCTCAGCTTCTTGGGTTGGTATTTCCCCTTCTTCCAGAGGGGGGGGTCTCTGGTCTCCTCGGATGAGGGGTGTCCTCCGAGTCTTTTCTCTCCTATGTAAAACAAAAATGGTATACTTAGCACACAGATATTTGAAGGCAGAACTAGAAATAGGAAACATTGCTTGGAAGTGGTGTACAATTGTCTATTTTAGCCGAGTTCCAAGATGTATATTTTTTAGTGTCCTTTGTCAAGCTGCAATACTTTACCTGTTTGGTAGAAGCTTCACAGATGTAGCCCCCCCTATAGTATACACTGGAGCACCTGTGTGCCCCCCCTAATAAAAATGGTGTTCTGGGGTCCCACACTAGTGCTCCAGTGTCCAGATGTGAAAACCGCTGCTCAGTGTCCTCTCCTTACACACAATCTAGTTTGCATTTCATTCTAGTAACAAACCCATCTACACAAACAAATATTTGGCATCCAAGTAGGCCCCAAAATGTGTGAAAATGCATATGGCCTAAACAATGGTGTTCTAGAGGCCGAAAGAAAAATGTTTGATACGAACGAATAATGGGCCCATGAACATTAAAGTTGACCTTTTTAAACGTTACAATTAATAAAAGCATATGGAGCAGAACGAACGTAATAAAGACAGAAAGAATAGGAACACAGCACAACTACTTACTTTTTTGCAGCACTCTCCGGATCTTTCGGTACTGCTCTGGCTCTCTCAACTTCAGGTCCGACCACCGCTTCCTGAGCTGATCTTTTGATCTTTGTACCCCGAAATTCCTCTCAAGACTCCTGACCACTTTCGCCATGATCTTGGCCTTTCGGATGTTGGGGTTGGGGTAAGGCCCATATTTTCCGTCATAGTCGGACTTCTTCATGATGTCGACCATCTCCAACATCTCCCCAAACGACATATTTGTGGCCTTAAAACGTTTCCTTCTGGATCCGGGCTTTCCTCCTCCTCGTTGCTAGAATTAGCACGCACCTGTTGTAACTCCGCCATGTGCTCTTCACCCACTGCGCCGAATGAAAAGGGGCGGGGAATAGACTAGAAAGAACGTCAGGGGCGTTCGGAGTTACACGCATGCGCAGTGTGTATAAAGCGTAACACGCGTGCGTATTACGTACGATCTGTGAGCGGAGGAAGGAGCATTGGACGCGCCGATCGTAAGAACGAAGGTAAGAGACAAACTTGTGCCTATACTGCTTCTAGATTGAGGCCTATATTGTAACAAGAGAGTTTTGTCTGACATTAGGCTTTGTCTTGTGTTGTGTCTTGCAGTGAACATGGATATCTTAATGAAAGACAATGACTTCATGTCAGTATTCGTAGAGATGCTAAGTGAGCTGCCCTGTCTGTGGGAGATTACCCACCCCCATTTCAAGAACCAAGCAATGAGGAAGGCAGCACTGGAGCAATTGTGTGAAATTGTGAAGCAGGTGATCCCCACGGCAGACATCACCTATTTAAAGATATTAATTGGTGGCCTGAGGAGCACATATCTGAGGGAGCGCAAGAAAGTCCTGGATTCACAGAGATCCGGAGCAGCAGATGACATCTATGTCCCCAGGATGTTGTATACGACAGGCTGCATTTTCTGGCAGGCCAGACTGAACCCAGGCCATCCCTCTCCAGTCTTCCTTCCACGCTTCCTTCCCCCCGGCTGAGGCTTCTGATGCCCAACCTGGGCCTTCCAGGCCACATGTGGAGGAGCCCAGATTGAGCCAGGTATAGCATTCCTCTAAATATTTCTGCTTGTACAATCAATGATGTTAACTAGATGTTAGTTGGGAGTACTAATTTAGGATTGTGATTGATGAAGCAAAAACTAAAACCATGTCCTTTTTTCATACACAGGGAAATCTCAGCCAGGAGGTGGCCGGGCCGAGCCGGCTGGCTGATATCAAGGTCCCTCCACCCCCCCTGAAAAGAGAAAGTGGCAGTAGGACGAGTACCCTAGAGGAGGCGGCTATAGCATTCTTTTGGAGGGCTACAGAGGTCCTGGGAGCACCACACACCATGCAGGAGAACATTGCTGCCTTCATAGCATATAAAATGCAGAGGATGGAGGAGGGCCAAAAAGTCTTGTGTGAGGCCCTCATATCGGAGGCTCTGGAGAAAGGTATGAGGGGCCAAATTACACCTCACACACATCTTTGGGATGGTCCTCCTCCTCCTCCTGCAGGTCCTCCTCCTCCTCCTCCCTCTCCTCCAGGTCCCCCCAGTCCTCCTCCAGGTCCCCCCAGTCCTCCTCCTCCTCCAGGTCCTACTCCTCCTCCTGCCACATCTCCAACTGCACAGCCACAGCCCGGAAGGAAGCGTGGAAGGAAGACCAGACAGTGATTGCCCTGGGTTCAGTCTGGTCGGCCAAAAAATGCAGCCTCTTGTGGTACCACAGCCTGGGGACACAGATGTCATCTGCTGCTATCCGGATCTCTGCGAATCCCGGACCAGACTGCCCTCCCTCAGGCCACCAATTTTGATGTTGAAGAATTGATGTCTGCCGTGGGGGTCCCAGGCTTCGCTAATTTCTCTTGTTGATCCAGTGTTGCCTTCCTCTTTGTTTGGTTCTGATCCCTTAATAAAGGATTTTTGTTTTGAATTATACTCTCCTATGTGTTTTACTTCAAAAAGGACAGTTTTTTTGTGAGGATTCAGGTACATTTCAAATATACAATGTGAAATGAACAAGGGACACCAACACCAAACAATCTCCTGGAGATTAAATAATAAAAGATATCAATGGTGTTGGGGTAACTTGACACACAAAACACACACAAAAATATTCTGGAGTAAAAATAAAAATAACATTGAACAAAGATCAGCCTTGGAAAAAATCCAAACATTATAAAGAAAAAAAAAGGCTTAAAATCCAAAATAAGAAAAAATTAAAAAATATAAAACTGTCAGATGTGACAACTAATAACAATATATTCAGGGAATCCCACTAAAAAAACACAAATAAAAGTTTGTGAGAAGCGTGTGTGAATATGAGCAGCAAAACGACTTAATTCTTGTCACATTATAAAGAAGAAGAGAGTGCGCTGTATTAAACCATTTTGAACATTGCAGCGTGACGAAAGTGCTGTATCCATTGCGAACGCTAAGTTTACCAGAACGAGCTGTCCCGTGTCGGAATTTCTTCTGAGCATGCGTGGCACTTTGTGCGTCGGAACAGGCCACACACGGTCGGAATTGACGCGATCGGATTTTGTTGTCGGAAAATTTTATCTCCTGCTCTCCAACTTTGTGTGTCGGAAAATCCGATGGAAAATGTCCGATGGCGTCCACACACGGTCGGAATTTCCGACAACACGCTCCGATCGGACATTGTCCATCGGAAAATCCGACCGTGTGTACGGGGCATAAGAGTTAATATGGGAAAAACATTTCTCCTTTCCACTGATGCTTTCCAATCCTTGTTCCACAAAAAAAACCCAAATTCTCAAAAAGCATTTGTCATTGGGACAAAAAGTGAGGTGAAATCTTCTAAAGAGGAGGAAAGACAGCAAAACAAATGTCACAGGGGTGATAATCCTTCCCTATGTTTTCCAAAAAGCTTAAAAAAGATTTTTTGGCTGAAGCTAAACACGTTAAAAATGTACCCATTCAAAATGACAAACAGATTTTACTTAACAAC
Organism: Aquarana catesbeiana; assembly: GCF_042186555.1. Classification (NCBI taxonomy): domain Eukaryota; kingdom Metazoa; phylum Chordata; class Amphibia; order Anura; family Ranidae; genus Aquarana; species Aquarana catesbeiana. The sequence continues at coordinate 62,909,567 of NC_133332.1, forward strand.
AAACCTACAGTCCCTGTCTTGTTTGTACCGCCTGTATACTACTGTTCAGAGTATATAGAGCCTGGTGGCCCCACACCTTTCCTTATTTTAATTTGGGTGCGGAGTTCCCCTTAATATCCATACAAGACCCAAAAGGCCTGGTAATGGACTGGGGGGTACCCATGGGGTTTGTCTCACTGATTTTCATCCATATTGCCAGGACCGGACATTACATTAAACCCGCAAGCAGTTTTAAATGAGATTTTTTCCTTAAAAAATGACATTTAGTGCAGGGACTGTTCTAAACACGGGAAACACGCGCCACTTTACAGGCATAATACAGACACCCCCCCAGGTACGATATTTAAAGGAATATTTCACTTTTTTTTTTTTTACTTTAACCACTTGACCACTGGGCACTTAAACCCCCTTCCTAACCAGACCAATTTTCAGCTTTCGGTGCTCTCACACTTTGAATGACAATTACTCAGTCATACAACACTTTACCCATATGAAATTTTTGTCCTTTTTTTCACACAAATAGAGCTTTTTTTTGGTGGTATTTAGTTACCGTTGGGTTTTTTATTTTTTGCGCTATAAAAGAAAAAAGACTGAAAATTTGGTAAAAAAATGAATTTTTCTTTGTTTCTGTTATAAAATTTAGCAAATTAGTAATTTTTCTTTGGAAATTTTGGCCAAAATTTATACTGCTACATATCTTTGGTAAAAATAAGTACAACTTGGTGTATATTATTTGGTCTTTGTGAATGTTAGAGAGTCCAAAAGCTATGGTGCGAATGTCTGAAAATTGATCACACCTGAAGTACTGACGGCCTATCAAATTTCTTGAGACCCTAACATGCCAGAAAAGTACAAATACCCCCCAAATGACCCCTATTTGGAAATAAGACATTCCAAGGTATTTGCAAAGATGCATGGTGAGTTTTTTTGAAATTGTCATCTTTTCCCACAATTCTTTGCAAAATCAAGATTTTTTTTTTCTTTTTTTTTTTTCACAAAATTGTCATATTAGAAGGTTATTTCTCACACACAGCATATGCATACAACAAATGACACCCCAAAACACATTCTGCTATTACTCCCGAGTATGGCGATACCACATGTGTGAGACTTTTACACAGCCAGACCACATACAGAGGCCCAACATGCAGGGGAGCACCTTCAGGCGTTCTGGAGCACCCAGGCCAATTCTGACATTTCTCTCCTACATGTAAAAATCATCATTTATTTGCTAGAAAATTACATAGAACCCCAAAACATTATATATATTTTTTTAGCAAAGACCCTAGAGAATACAATGGCGGTTGTTGCAACTTTTTATCTCACACGGTATTTGCGCAGCAATTTTTCGAACGCGTTTTTGGGGGAAAAAAAAACAGTTTTGTGCTTTAAAAAAAAACAAAACAGTAAAGTTAGCCCAATGTTTTTGCATAATGTGAAAGATGAAGTTACGCCGAGTAAATAGATACCTAACATGTCACCCTTCAAAATTGCACATGCTCGTGGAATGGTGCCAAACGTTGCTACTTAAAAATCTCCATAGGTGACGCTTTAAAATTTTTTACTGGTTACATGTTTTGAGTTACAGAGGAGGTCTAGGGCCAAAATTATTGCTCTCGCTCCAACGTTCTCAGTGATACCTCATATGTGTGGTTTGAACACTGTTTTCATATGTGGGTGGGACTTACGTAAGTGTTCGCTTCTGCATGCGAGCACACGGACAGGGGCGCTTTAAAATTTTTTTTTTTTTTTATTGTATATTTTACTTTATTTATTTTAGTTTGACACTTTTTTCCCCCCAAAAAATTTTTTGATCACTTTTATTTCTATTACAAGGAATGTAAACATCCTTGTAATAGGAATATGGCATGACAGGTCCTCTTTACAGTGAGATATGGGGTCAATAAGACCCCACATCTCACCACTAGGCTGGGAAGCCTGAAAAAAAAACAAAAAAAAAACCGATCTTGGCTTCGATCTAGCGGTGAGTCGGTAGAAGCACCGGAGGGTGGTGGGAAGGGGGGGGTGTCCCCTCTCGCCTCCCATAAGAACGATCAAGCAGTGGAACAGCTGCTATGATCATTCTTATGGTGTAGGAAATCGCCGGCTGAAAAAGCTGATATCTGAATGATGCCTGTAGCTGCACCCATCATTCAGATATCCCCGCTCAAAGTCAAGGACATCATATGACTGTGGGCGGGAACTGGTTAAAAATTGCAGAGTATTGCAGGGTATATTGCAGGGTAGTGCCGGGTATATTGCAGAGTAGTGCCGGGTATATTGCAGAGTAGTGCGGGGTATTATGCAGAGTATTGCAGGGTATTATGCAGAGTATTGCAGGCTATTATGCAGAGTATTATGCAGAGTATTATGCAGAGTATTATGCAGAGTATTGCAGGGTATTATGCAGGGTATTATGCAGAGTATTATGCAGAGTATTGCAGGGTATTATGCAGAGTATTATGCAGAGTATTATGCAGAGTATTGCAGGCTATTATGCAGAGTATTGCAGGCTATTATGCAGAGTATTGCAGGGTATTATGCAGAGTATTATGCAGAGTATTGCAGGGTATTATGCAGAGTATTGCAGGGTATTATGCAGAGTATTGCAGGCTATTATGCAGAGTATTGCAGGGTATTATGCAGAGTATTATGCAGAGTATTGCAGGGTATTATGCAGAGTATTATGCAGAGTATTGCAGGGATGGCTGAGCATGGAGGGATGGATGGATGTGACAGCAATTGTCACTGAGCACCGCTGTGGGCACTACACATGCAGCCCACAGCGGTGCTGCCATCCGATCCCTCCCCCTCTCCTCTCACACTGTACCGATCGGTACACAGAGGGGAGGGAGGAACCGGCGTCATGACATGACGCCGGTCTGTTGACATGTGATCGCTCCGTCATTTGACGGAGCGATTACATGGTAAACGGCTGCGATTAGCGGCCGTTTACCGTGATCCGTGATGCAGGACCCGGCGGTCACGGAAGTTCTCGGGTGCGCGCCCCAGGGGGTGCGCGAGAGCAGTATTCTGGGAGGACGTCCATGGACGTCCACCCAGAACTAGCCGACCGCGCTGCAGACGTCTTTCGACTATGGCCCGGTCGGCAAGTGGTTAAGCATCATTAAAATCACTGCTCCCGAAAAAATGGCCGTTTTTAAAAGTTTTTTTTGCATTGATACATGTCCCCTGGGGTAGGACCCGGGTCCCCAAACCCTTTTTAGGACAATACCATGCAAATTAGCCTTTAAAATGAGCACTTTTGATTTTGAACGTTCGAGTCCCATAGACGTCAATGGGGTTCTAATGTTCGTGCAAACTTTCGATCCGTTCGCAGGTTCTGGTGCGAACCGAACCGGGGGGTGTTCGGCTCATCCCTACTTACAGGTAAAAAAGCTCCTGACTGTTAGTGACTGTATCAAAACACTACCAAAAAAACTGTTAGCGATCACAGGGATCAGGCCTGACTCTGCGAACGCTGCAGTTATGTGTGTTTAGTGTTTTGTAAGTGACAGTGATCGATCGATACTGCACTTGGGTGGGCTGGGCAGGGCTGGGCCGAGGGGCAAAACGCAGGTGCTAGCAGGTATCTAGGCTGATCCTGCTAACACTGCGTTTTTGGGAACACTAAACTGCTGGGAACGCTAGTATAGATCTGATCGGATCAGATATTAATCCGTTCAGATACTATACCACTAAGGGAGGTGTATGCTGCGTGCGTGGGTGTTAGCAGTACTGGCGCTAACCTCACACTGCCTGGGGCGACGCAGACCTTATCTGACCCTAAAACTTAACTTATATCACCGCCGGGTGATTAGGGGGTTAAACCTTTATTAGGTAATAAACGGCGGGTGCCCTGAAACTATAAAAAAACAAACTAACTAACCAGCGTCACACGTAACAGTTGTACGGTGATCACTGGTGAAAGGGTTAACTAGGAGGCAATCAGGGGGTTAAAACCTTTATTAAGTAGTATATGGGGGTCCCTAACGCTATAAAACGCTGACGGCGAACCTATATACTTACATCCCTAACTAGCGTCACCTGTGACACTAATACAGCAATCAGAAAAACGATCGCTTAGTGACACTGGCGACAGGGGTGATCAAGGGGTTAAAACTTTATTAGTGGGGCTTAGGGGGGTATCCTAGACCTAAAGGGGGCTACCACTAACCGCCCTACCACTTATAACTGTCACAATCTGACACCAATGCAAAAAAAAAAAAAAACTGCTTTTGGTGTCACTGTAACAGGGGGTACAGGGGGGTGATCGGGGGGTGATGGGGGGTAAAAAGTGTGCCTAGTGTGTTCTACTGTTATGGGGCGTACACACGGTCAGACTTTTCGGCTACAAAAGTCCGACGGACGCCGACGGACCAAATCCGGCGGACAATCTGATCGTGTGTGGGCTTCCCCGGACTTTCAGCTGACTTTTCCAGTTGCAAATCTGACACACTTTAGATTTGGAACTTGCTTCAAATCTTTACGTCGTAACTCCGCCGGACCCAGAAAACCGCTCGTCTGTATGCTAGTCTGACGGACAAAAACCCACGCTAGGGCAGCTATTGGCTACTGGCTATCAACTTCCTTAGTCAGGTGTTCGTCATCGCGTACGAAACCGCCGGACTTTTGTGTGATCGTATGTAGGCAAGTCCGTTCGTTAGAAAGTCCGCCGCAAGTCTGCCAAAAGTCCGTCAAAAGTTTGTCGGACGGGCTGTCAAACTTTTGTAGCCGAAAAGTCCGACCGTGTGTACGCCCCATTAGTGTAGTGTTGGTGCAACTCACATCGATGTCTTCTCTCCTCGGCACCGGAACGAAAAGACAGACTCGAGGAGAGATGACATCACTTCCTCTGCCGCTGTTTACATTACAGCAGCAGAGGAAGATTGTCATTCGTTGGGAGCGATCGCGAGGGGGTGGCCACAAATGAGTGGCCTCCCCCTCAACTTGGATCTCTCCCCTAACGAAGCCGATCGCCTCGGGCACCTGGGGGGGGCGTGATGCGCCCCCCGCCCGCGGAAGGCAGATCACGTAACAGGTACGTGATTTTGCCTGCCTGTGCCATTCTGCCACAGTATATCTGCGTTAGGCGGCGGTTAATGTGGTTAATGATGAGGAGTGGTAACATGTCCTTAATAATGTAGGACAAGTATCTCTTTCCGCATCCCAGAGACTTACCCAATTTTTTTATTATACATCGTGCATATTATACCCCCCAGAAACTTTTTAAGTGGCATAAAAGGGATACTCCTTTATGTACACAATGTGAAGTGTGCCCCATCAAATGCCGTCACTGTGTCCCATCAAATGCTACCACTTTGCCCATCAATTGCCACCATTGTGACCCCCCCGTCTGCTCGCTCTTACCCCATCTCGGTAGCGGGTCAGGCAGCAGGTGATGGCGGCGAGCTGGGGGATCTTGTAGCGGGTCAGGCAGTGGCTCCTGTGTCCTTCATGCGTCTCCTCCCTTTCTCCTGATAGGCATCCAGTCGCAGCGCCTGTCCTTTCAGCCAATCAGGTGATGGGTATCAGACCAGTGCTACCTGATTGGTGGAAAGGTGGTTCAGTGTTAGAAAGGTGAATATTTATTCGCTTTTCTAACACACCTGGGTGGACTTTGAGCGCAAAGCTTTGCGCTTGCAGTTCACCTTTTTTAAAGCCTATTAGAGCCTATGGCTCTAATCAAATGCTTCAAAAACACCCCCCCGCCGCTGTAATTCAGGAGGGGAGTGGCTGGAGAGAGGGGGCAGCGACCGTGCACCCTTAATGGACGCACCACCACTGGTCGGGATTATCTTTTAGACCTGTTTACCTTAACCATTTATTTGGGTACGTTACATCTTGTACTTTTGAACACTTCAAGCAGGTTTCAGTTTCAGCATATGGTGGCACTAGAGAAAAATTAAACCTGATGTTTTCATGTGTTTTTCTTCTCAAATTATTTTACAGTAATTTTCATCTTTTCTTCTATACACATATCTTTACCCTACTGACTATTCTCAACAAAACATTTGTTTCGTGACTTTTCAGTACGGTTTAAATCTTTTTTTTTGGGCCCATTTAATTTGAGGTAAGCAGCCTAATATATATACACATCTTAGCATGTAAAACGCTTTAAACCACATCCTCCCTCACTGAACAATTTCATACCTGAAAATGATAACATCAATAATCAGTGAGGTTTATAAGACATAGAGATGAAAAATGTGTATAAGGTTAGATACTATAAATAGCAAAAGAAGAGAAACGGTATAAGCCGTGACTTTGAGGGGTAAAGAATTCACTCAGGGCCGATCCCAGGCGGGTGCTCGGGTTGCAGTGCACCCGGGCGCCTGAGAGGTGGGGGCGCTGAAGCGCCAGGGTGCTCTTCTCCCTCCTCCCCGTGTCCAGAGGCGGCTCTCTCCACAGGTCACCGCCGCTGTGTTTTTCGCTGCTCAAGCCCGTCCCCCCTTCCTTCTCCTATCAGAAAAGGAGAGCAGCCGCCGGGGGGGGGTCCATGGCTGATACACATGTTCTCCTCCTCTGTCTGTCTCACTCCCGCCCAAGCCTGTCTCGATCTGCTCTCCAACCGGGCGGCGCGGCTGCATACTGTCCTCTACTCTCTAGCTGCCGCCCGGGTGTTTTTATGTACCCTAATGGAGGGGGGTCTCTACTAATAGAGGGGGGGTTTGTCCTGCGGGGTCTTTACTAATGGAGGGGGGGTTGTCATGGGGGGATCTGTACTAATGGAGGGGGGGTTTGTCCTGGGGGGTCTGTACTAATGGATGGAGGGGGGGTTTCCTGGGGGGGTCTGTACTAATGGAGGGGTGGGTTTTCCCTGGGGGGGTCTGTACTAATGAAGGGGGTCTGTACTAATGGAGGGGGGGTGGTTTGTCCTGGGGGGTCTGCACTAATGGAGGGGGGGTTTGTCCTGGGGGGTCTGTACTAATGGAGGGGGAGTTTGTCCTGGGGGGTCTGTACTAATGGAGGGGGGTGGTTTGTCCTGGGGGGTCTGCACTAATGGAGGGGGGGTTTGTCCTGGGGGTCTGTACTAATGGAGGGGGAGTTTGTCCTGGGGGGTCTGTACTAATGGAGGGGGGGGTTTGTCCTGGGGGGGTCTGTACTAATGGAGGGGGGTTTGTCCTGGGGGGTCTGTACTAATGGAGGGGGGGTGGTTTGTCCTGGGGGTCTGTACGAATGGAGGGGGGTAGTTTATCCTGGGGGGTTCTGTACTAATGGAGGGGGGAAAAGAAAGAATGGACTGGTTTATATAATTTATGATATGTGTGCTTATATATATATATATATATATATATATATATATATATATATATATATATATATATATATATATATATATATATTTTTTTTTTTTTTTTTCACATTCTTTCAAATTGGACTGGTTTCTATAATTTATGATATATGTGCTGATTATTATGTCACACCTATGTGGGTCTGGTTGATATTCACATGCTTATATGGTTTTGTGCCCAATTTTTCACATTTTTTTGCTTTATTAGTTTACGGATGGAGGGGGGGTTTGTCCAGGTAGGGTCTGTACTAATGGAGGGGGGGTGTGTCCTGGCGGGGTCTGTACTAATGGAGGAGGGGTTTGTCCTGGCTGGGGGGTCTGTACTAATGGAGGGGGGGTTTGTCCTGGGGGGGGGTCTGTACTAATGGAGGGGGTTTGTCCTGGGGGGGTTTGTACTAATGGAGGGGGGTTTGTCCTGGGGGGGCCTGTACTAATGGAGGGGGGGTGGTTTGTCCTGGGGGGTCTGTACTAATGGAGGGGGGTTTGTCCTGGAGGGTCTGTACTAATGGAGGGGGGGTGGTTTGTCCTGAGGGTTCTGTACTAATGGAGGGGGGTTCGTCCTGGTGGGGGTCCCACTATGTTTCTTCCCCCGCCTTCATATCAGCCAGGGAAGAAATAGAATAGAAAAAGGAACAGAGAAGAGGATTGTGTGGCATGTAGTCCCGAGGACTGGCAGCCCCACTGTAACATGGAAACTGCAGCCCACACAGCATGCTCAGCTGAATGGGAGAGAGAGAGAGCCAGGAGCTCAGGAAAGCTTTCAGGGAAGTACACCCAGGACTCCAGAGGGAGAGGGCAGTGCTGAGAGAACACCATCAGAGAGAGAACCCCGCTGCCTTGCGCCACCAGAGGGAAAGCCACACAGCCTAGCGCCATCCCTGATGGAGAAAGGAATGGAGTCATTGCCAGAATACAGATCTAGATTCTACCCAGCGGAGTCGCCATGGGCAATTCAGAGTGAGCTGACTCCTGATCAGAGGAACCGTTGCTGTATCACTGGATCAGGTGAGAGAGCCGATCGGCCATTATCTAGATTAGCGTCAATAGGAACTGCAGTCCCTGACCATCTCCTGTATTATATGTGCAGTCTCTGACCATCTCCTGTATTATATCTGCAGTCTCTGACCATCTCTTGTATAATGTCTGCAGTCTCTGACCATCTCTTGTATCATGTCTGCAGTCTCTGACCATCTCTTGTATCATGTCTGCAGTCTCTGACCATCTCTTGTACCATGTCTGCTGTCTCTTACCAGCTCCTGTACCATGTCTGCAGTCTATGACTGTCTCTTGTATCATGTCTACAGTCTCTGATCATCTATAATATCATGTCTGCAGTCTCTGACCATCTCCTGTATTATGTCTGCAGTCTCTGACCATCTCCTGTATTATGTCTGCAGTCTCTGACCATCTCCTGTATTATGTATGCAGTCTCTGACCATCTCCTGTATTATGTCTGCAGTCTCTGACCATCTCCTGTACCATGTCTGCAGTCTCTGACCATCTCTTGTATCATGTCTGCAGTCTCTGACCATCTCCTGTACTATGATTGCAGTCTCTGACTGTCTCTTGTATCATGTCTGCAGTCTCTGACCATCTCCTCTACTATGATTGCAGTCTCTGACCGTCTCTTCTATCATGTCTACAGTCTCTGACGTCTCTTGTACCATGTCTACAGTCTCTGACCGTCTCTTGTATCATGTCTGCAGTCTCTGACCATCTCCTGTAGTATGTCTGTAGTCTCTGACCATCTGTACTGTGTCTGCAGTCTCTGACCATCTCTTGTATCATGTCTGCAGTCTCTGACCATCTCCTGTACTATGTCTGGGGGCTCTTTATAACAGACTCTCTAACAGAAGCCCTCTCTGTGTGCATCAGAGAGACTCCCTTCCAGGTCTCATTAGTGTACGTTCTTCCTGTATTTTTTTTATTGTTAAGAGATCATGGGGGGATCCCGAGGTAACGAAGACTTCTTAGGGGAGCATCTCTGTGTTTGAGTCGTTGCCATAGAAACATTTGTAAAGGGGAGATGTTGGTAAGATGACACGCCCATGTGGGGACACCAGAAATATTTCTGTACCCAGCCGTCTGTGACCCTAGGATCGGCCCTGAATTCACTAACTCACCTGTAGGGTGTGGTTGTGCCTCAAACAATTTAAGCAAAAAGAAAAGGGAGACAGTGATAGAAGCACACTGTCAAAAAAGGTAGGCACTGGTAACCAAGCAGTTTAATTCCGTTATTTTAATAGAAAAAATATAAATGGTACATTCCATATGTTATCACCTTCAAACATTGAAAACACAATACATACAAAAACATTTAATAAAAAGACAATCCGGATTGTTACCCTGTGTGCTGGAAATGTTCTAATATAATCAGGTAAAAATGTAACTGAATATAAGAATATATGTCCAGGGCTATTGATGAATAAATCAGAATCTGATAACTTCACTAGAACTATGGGGAATGAAATGTTGGCAAACCTCAAAGGTTGCTTCACATATGACATTGGTGAATTGGAGTTCTATCCAGGAACAAAAATTCTAGTTGAGATGATGTGCCGTTATAAGTGAATGGAGGATGACGCTCCATTCACTAGAAAAGTATATTCATAGACAAATAGTATGTCTGTATATAGTCACTAGGGATGAGTTTTAAATTCGAGTTGAACTCATGTTCAATAGACATGTGCATTCGTTTTCGTCCGAATGCATTTTCGTCCGAATTTTAGGTATTTTCGTTATTGTTTTAACAAACGATAACGAAAGTGCAGAATCCGAAAAACGAAACATCCGACATAAACAAATGCTTTATATTCGTTTTCGTTGCTACAACAGTTCGATATAGATAGGAGATTCAACATGATGATGACAATAACAATCTGTGTCCATAAAACCTGTGGTCGAATGTGCCTAACCTTAACTCTATTAGTCCAAGATTATTCTACATAGAGAGAAAAGATTCAACATAGAGAGAAAAGATTTGACATAGGGGAGAAAAGATTCGACGTAGGGGAGAAAAGATTCAACGTTGGGGAGAAAAGATTCGACGTAGGGGAGAAAAGATTCGACGTAGGGGAGAAAAGATACATAAAAATAATAATGATGATGAATGTTATTGGCTGATTGTAACCAAAGAGGAGGAGCAGTAAAATAGCTAGAACTAAGTACACACGTACTTTGGCTTATGGTGTCTGTTGAAAGTTCTAAGAAGATTCGACGGAGCAGGTAAACTATACAGCGTCGTACAGTTTAGCTGCCCCGTCAAATCTTCTTTAAACATTCGACAGACACCATAAGCCTTAAATGACAGATTCGATTTTCGGGCGAATGCAATTTTTAACGAAAAACTAAATAAATAAAAACGAATTTCGGGAGTAACTAAATAAATTTATTTTTCGGACGAAAACGAAATTCCGAAACAAAATATTGCAGTGTGCACATGTCTAATGTTCGACTCAAACATCGCATACCCCCCAACATTTTGTGATGGGAATGAGGGACCCCTACTAACAAACATATGTAGGCATAGAACATGCCCCCTGCCACACCCCCTTAAAGGAGAATTAACAAAAAAAAGTTAATTTGAATCCACAAGGACTTTTTTTTTACCACTACTATTCCTTTATATTGGTTTTTAAAATTTACAAATGCAGCAATTTAGAAATTGGATGAAAGGTTTACTACTGGGAAACACTTTCTGAAACATAAAAAGTGCATTTTATATAACTATATAGATCAGATCAAAATGAGGGACAAATGAGGAGGAAAGAGGGACAGAGGAACTTTGCTCCAAATCAGTCACAGTCCCTCGAAATCAGGGACAGTTGGAAGGTATGCCGTTGGTCGAATCAGGAACATTATGGGCCGTTTGCACCAAATTCGAGTGGCGCGTCACGGCCCATAATTCACTGCGGCATCGCAGTGCATTCCTGGCTGATGATTGGCCAAGCATGCACTATGACCCGCATGCTTGGCCAATCACAGCGCCGTCTGTACAGAGATCCGTAATTGGCCAAAGCCACGGTGGCTTTGGCCAATTATGGCTCAGGGGGTTTGGTGCACACCCTACACTATATAAGGCCGCCTGCGTGGCGGCCTTGTGTAGTGTGTTTTGCGGCGGCAGAGAGATAGACAGAGAGACAGTGTCATTTGATTTAAGTTAGATAGAGTAGGCAGGCGAGTTAGTTAGCTGCACTTACAGTGTATTGTGTATATATATATATATATATATATATATATATATATATATATATATATATGTATCCTAGGTGTTGTGTATATATATATATTGTATTCAGTTTAGCTAGATCTGTTCCTGTTATTCTCTTCCTACTGACAGGCAAGCAGGTGTTTTTACAGTATTTACAGCTACCTGAAGAAAATTGGTGGTGTTCTTCTGATCCTTTTAGTACCACAGGCAGCTACAGTATTTACAGTTAGTGTAGTGCGTCCTCTGCACAGTGTGCACCTAAAGCTACCTGAAGACAATTGCTGTTGTTCTGATCCTATTAGTACCACAGGCAAGCAGCTGCAGTATTTACAGTTAGTGTAATGCGTCCTCTGCACAGTGTGCACCTAAAGCTACCTGAAGAAAATTGGTGGTGTTCTTCGGATCCTATTAGTACCACAGGCAGGCAGCTGCAGTATTTACAGTTAGTGTAGCGTGTCCTCTGCACAGTGTGCACCTAATGCTACCTGAAGACAATTGCTGTTGTTCTGATCCTATTAGTACCACAGGCAGCTGCAGTATTTACAGTTAGTGTAGTGCGTCCTCTGCACAGTGTGCACCTAAAGCTACCTGAAGAAAATTGGTGGTGTTCTTCTGATCCTATTAGTACCGCAGGCAGCTGCAGTATTTACAGTTAGTATAGTGTGTCCTCTGCACAGTGTGCACCTAAAGCTACCTGAAGACAATTGCTGTTGTTATGATCGTATTAATACCACAGGCTGGCAGCTGCAGTATTTACAGTTAGTGTAGTGCATCCTCTGCACAGTGTGCACCTAAAGCTACCTGAAGACAATTGCTGTTGTTCTGATCCTATTAGTACCACAGGCAAGCAGCTGCAGTATTTACAGTTAGTGTAGTGCGTGCTCTGCACAGTGTGCACCTAAAGCTACCTGAAGATAATTGCTGTTCTTCGGATCCTATTAATACCACAGGCAGGCAGCTGCAGTATTTACAGTTAGTGTAGTGCGTCCTCTGCACAGTGTACACCTAAAGCTACCTGAAGAAAATTGGTGGTGTTCTTCTGATCATATTAGTACCACAGGCAGGCAGCTGCAGTATTTACAGTTAGTGTAGCGTGTCCTCTGCACAGTGTGCACCTAAAGCTACCTGAAGACAATTGCTGTTGTTCTGATCCTATTAGTACCACAGGCAGGCAGCTGCAGTATTTACAGTTAGTGTACTGTGTCCTCTGCACAGTGTGCACCTAAAGCTACCTGAAGAAAATTGGTGGTATTCTTCTGATCCTATGAGTACCACAGGCAAGCAGCTGCAGTATTTACAGTTAGTGTAGTGCGTTCTCTGCCCAGTGTGCACCTAAAGCTACCTGAAGACAATTGTTGTTGTTCTGATCCTATTAATACCACAGGCAGGCAGCTGCAGTATTTACAGTTAGTGTACTGTGTCCTCTGCACAGTGTGCACCTAAAGCTACCTGAAGAAAATTGGTGGTATTCTTCTGATCCTATGAGTACCACAGGCAGGCAGCTGCAGGATTTGCAGTTAGTGTACTGCGTCCTCTGCACAGTGTGCACCTAAAGCTACCTGAAGAAAATTGGTGGTGTTCTTCTGATCCTATTAGTACCACATGCAGGCAGCTGCAGTATTTACAGTTAGTGTACTGCGCCCTCTGCACAGTGTGCACCTAAAGCTACCTGAAGAAAATTGGTGCTTTTCTTCTGATCCTATTAGTACCACAGGCAGGCAGCTGCAGTATTTACAGTTAGTGTACTGTGTCCTCTGCACAGTGTGCACCTAAAGCTACCTGAAGACAATTGCTGGTGTTCTCATACTAATAATACTACAGGCAGGCAGTTGATTCTGCTAGCTGCAGTATCAGTATATATATACATCCCGGCTTTGTGCAGCTATATCTCACTGCAGGCTATTAGTATGTCTGGAAGGCCAACTAGGAGAGGCAGACAGTCACAAGCCAAAAAAAAAGAGGGCAAGCAGGCTCTGTGTCTAGAGGCAACAGTGCTGGTCGTGGAGACGGCGCATCCTCATCAGCACATGGCTGTGGGACACGCTTGTCCTTTTTTTCGGCAGCTGGCCGTGTTGAGCCGCAACATGCGGAAGACTTGGTCGAGTGGATGACCAAGCCATCCTCATCCTCCTCATCCTCTCTCACCCAGGCTCAGGGTACTTTGTCTGGCAAAGCAGCTGCCAACGTGGCCTCTTCCCTCGGCTCAATGGCATCAGTCACTTTTTCCCTAGCTCCACCATGTCCTCCTGGGGAGTCCCCCAAACTGTTTGACCACAGTGTTGGGTACATGCTCCGGGAGCATGCCCAGCATTTTGAAAGCTCCGAAGATGGTACCCAGCTAGAGGAAGGCAGTAACATGAGCCCAGAGAGAGGGGGTGCCCAAGAAGGATAGCAATCTGGCAGTCATGTTCCCCCAGCTGCAGCATACTGCCAGATTTGCTCCAGTGATGAGGAGGGAGGGGATGATGAGGTCACTGACTCCATGTGGGTGCCTGATAGAAGAGAGGAGGAGTAGGAGGAGGCATATCTCCAATGAGGCAGGATGCCCTCCAGGGGCCAGCTTAAGGGCAGCACACCAACTGCATCACACCGCAGAGCTCCGCATGTGCAGGGCGCTGCTGTCTCTGAGCGTTATTCCAAAAGTTCTTTAGTGTGGGCCTTTTTTGAGACGAGTGCATCAGATCCCACCACTGCTATTTGCAACATATGTCTCAAGCGTATCTCGCGTGGCCAAATCATCACCCGCTTGGGTACCACATGCTTGACCAGACATATGTCAACCTGCCATGCAGTTTGTTGGCAAGCGTACCTAAAAGACCCACACCAAAGAACAAAGTGGACCTCTCCTTGCTCCTCATCAGCTGGGATCTCCAACCCCACTATACCTTCAGTCCTCTCTGAAACCTGCACTGAGAGGAATAAAGGTGTAGAATTAGGTGTGTCACAGCCAAGTACTTGCGGGCAATCTGCTATCGGTACACCGACGTCATATTGTACCAGGCACGTTTCCCTGCCCCAGCAGCTGCACCACCAAAAGAAGTTCGCTCCCAGCCATCCACATGCCCAGCAGTTGAATGCTAGCTTGGCTATCACTTCAACTGCTGCCTTTACAGTTGGTAGACTCTGCCCCCTTCTGTGAGTTTGTGGAATGTGCGGTTCCTCAGTGTCAGGTTCCCAAATGCCACTTTTTCTCACGGAAGGCGATTCTGGCTCTCTACCACCATGTGGAAGGCAATGCCTTGGCCTCGCTGGACAGGGCAGTCAGCGGTAAGGTGCATATTACCACTGACTTATGGTCCAGCAGGAATGGACAGGGACGTTACCTATCTTTCACCGTGCACTGGGTGACTCTTCTGGCAGCTGGGAAGGATGCAGGACAGGGTGCAGTTGGAGGTTGTTCCACCACCACGCCTCCAAAATTCTACTAGTGGTGCTTCTGCCACCCCTCTCTCCTCCACCCCCTCCTCTTCTTCTTCCTCCATGGCCTCTTCCTGTGCTGATTTCTCCTCAGAACCAGCGGTGCTTCGTAGGCGTTCAAGGGGCTACGCAAGTACGCAGGCAAAAAGATGCCATGTGGTGCTTGAGCTGGTGTGCTTGGGGGACAGGAGCCACACTAGGGCAGAGATTCTGTCAGCTCTGCAGGGGCAGGTTCAGAGGTGGTTGACACCACGCCAGCTTAAGCCAGGTATGGTGGTTTGTGACAATGGCACCAACCTCCTCTCCACCCTCCGACAGGGACAATTGACCCATGTGCCCTGTTTGGCTCACGTCCTTAACTTGGTGGTGCATTTCCACAGGTCATATAATGCCAGTGCTCGGCTGGCTGACCTCCAAAAGGAATTGAACCTGCCCAGTAACAGCCTAATCTGTGACATGCCCACCAGGTGGAACTCAACGTTGGCCATGCTGCAGTGGCTGCACACGCAGCAGAGGGCCATCAATGAGTACCTATGCAACTATGGCACCAGGACAGGGTCAGGGGACTTGTTTTTTTTTCCCACGCCAGTGGGCTATGATCAGGGATGCATGTCCTGTCACCATTTGAGGAGGCCACGAGGATGGTGAGCAGTGACAGTGCATGCATCAGTGACACTGTCCCTCTTGTCCACCTGTTGGAGCACACGCTGTGTGGAATAATGGACAGGGCACTTGAGGCAGAACAGAGGGAGGAAGAGGAGAACTTCCTTACCTCTCAAGGCCCCCTTTATCCAGGCAGTGTTTCTGCATGCCTGCCGATCACACAGGAGGACGAGGAGGAGGGGGAGGAGGCGGAGGATTGTGTCAGCATGGAGGTGGAGCCTGGCTCTCAGCATCAGCAGCAGTCTTCAAGGAACCATTTACAGTCCGAAGAAACCCAGGGACTTGTATGTGGCTGGGAGGAGGTGGCTGCAGATCATGTCGTCCTTAGTGACCTAGAGGACTCTGGACCGAATGCCTCCACAAACCTACGCTGCATGGCCTCCCTGATCCTGCAAAGCCTGCGGAAGGATCTTCGTATTTGAGGTATCAAGAGGAGGGATAATTACTGGCTGGCAGCCCTCCTTGATCCACGTTACAAGGGTAAGGTTGTGGACCTTTGTCTTGCCGTCGCAGAGGGAGCAGAGGATGAAATATGTTCGGGAGGCCTTGCAGAAAGGTTTGTGCAACGCGTTTCCAGAGCCTGGGAGGTTACAATTTCCTGGTCCTCCTGAACAACGTGTTGCTGAGGCTTCGGTCAGTCACAGAAGGAGCGGTGGAGAAGGTGGCCATCTGACCGATGCGTTCAGACAATATTTTAGTCCGCAGCCCCAAGGTCTGATTGGTTCCAGCAACCATCGCCAGCATCTGATTCACATGGTGCAGGATTTCCCACCGAAAATCCTCTAGGTTACTGGGTCTTGAGGATGGATCACTGGCCAGAGCTTGCACAGTATGCAATTGAGCTACTGGCCTGTCCTGCATCCAGCGTTCTTTCGGAACGCACATCCAGTGCTGCTGGAGGCTTTGTAACCGATTACAGGGTGCGCCTGTCCACCGAATCGATCGATCGGCTGACCTTCATAAAAATGAATCAGTTTTGGATCACCAGCTACCAAGCACCTAATGTTGATGTAACCGATTGATTTTTTTTAATGTGAGATCCCTTCAAGACTGCCAATGCTGATGCTGAGTGACTATCCTGTTATTCTGAGTCACAATCCTCTTCCTCCTTAATTTACATGCTGATATCTTGTAAGAACACTTTTGGTTCTGGGTACCGCCACCAGTGGCCAAGGCCCAATTTTTCTGCCCCTGTTTAACAGGGGCATGTAATTACAATTTTTTACTTTGCAGCAGGGCTCATTCCTGCGCTCCAACTAGAGTATCTGTGAGGGGTTGCAGTGTTGTGGCACCAGCGCCAGTGCCCAATTTTTCAGCCCCTGTTTAACAGGGGCGTATAATTACAATTTTTGATGCAATAATTTGCAGCAGGGCTCATTCCTGCGCTCTAACTATAGCATGTTTGAGGGGTTGCAGTGTTGTGGCAATTTTTCTGCCCCTGTTTAACAGGGGCGTGTAATTACAATTTTTGTGCAATACTTTGCAGCAGGGCTCATTCCTGCTCTCCAACTAGAGTATCTGTGAGGGGTTGCAGTGTTGTGGCACCAGCACCAGTGCCCAAGGCCCAATTTTTCACCCCCGTTTAACAGGGGCGTATAATTACAATTTTTGATGCAATACTTTGCAGCAGGGCTCATTCCTGTGCTCCAACTATAGCATCTGTGAGGGGTTGCAGTGTTGTGGCAATTTTTCTGTCCCTGTTTAACAGGGGCGTGTAATTTCAATTTTTGATGCAACACTTTGCAGCAGGGCTCATTCCTGCGCTCCAACTAGAGTATTTGTGAGGGGTTGCAGTGTTGTGGCACCAGCACCAGTGCCCAAGGCCCAATTTTTCAGCCCCTGTTTAACAGGGGCGTATAATTACAATTTTTGTGCAATACTTTGCAGCAGGGCTCATTCCTGCACTCCAACTAGAGTATCTGTGAGGGGTTGCAGTGTTGTGGCACCAGCACCAGTGCCCAAGGCCCAATTTTTCAGCCCCTGTTTTACAGGGGCGTGTAATTACAATTTTTGATGCAATACTTTGCAGCAGGGCTCATTCCTGCGCTCCAACTAGAGTATCTGTGAGGGGTTGCAGCGCTGTGGCACCAGCAACAGTGCCCAAGGCCCAAATTTTCAGCCCCTGTTTAACAGGGACGTATAATTACAATTTTTGATGCAATACTTTGCAGCAGGGCTCATTCCTGCGCTCCAACAATAGCATCTGTGAGGGGTTGCAGTGTTGTGGCACCAGTGCCTAAGGCCCAATTTTTCTGCCCCTGTTCAACAGGGACATGTAATTACAATTCTTGATCTAATATTTCACAGCAGGGCCCATTCCTGCGCCCACCAAGAGTAACTGTAAGGGCTTACAGTGTTGTGGCAACACCACCACCAAAGGCCCAATTTTTCTGCCCCTGTTCAACAGGTGCATGAAATTACAATTCTTTTTTTTTTTTCATTCAAAGTTTTTATTGAGATAAGTACAAGAGAAAAATAAAACGTAGTGCACAGTGCTTCAGACGCAGATGCAACTGCGTAAATTGGTTTCCATACATAACATTGAAGCATAAGGTAGCTAACATGGAAGTACTAGTTGGTTTTGGTTTAAGAACTGAGTTCGCAAAACACTGCGCGTATGATTGGACCTTTCAATTGAACTAAACATATCTGTAATAGGCTGAAGTGGGACACTCTAAGTCACTTCAAGGGAACAGTTCTAACCTCAATCAAAAGTTTAAAATTATTGATAACCTTGATTTCAGCTGGAACAAGTAAAAGCATCTGTCTTCGTAATCAAGATGAAGGATGTGCTCAGTATAGGGAGAATAAAGAAAAGAGAAATTTAGAAAAGGAAAGCTAGGCTTAGGGGGAGTAGGTACCTTACAAGTGATATTTCAATGAGTCACTTAAATCATATTACGATCTTTCAAAGGTCAATTCCAGATATATCATCCCAGTGTATGTCAGCACTTTATGAATATTTAAAAATCAGCCAAGGTTGCCACGTTTTGTGGAACCTTTCAATGTTGCCTTTATCTTGTGCCAGGGTGTCTTCCATCTCATAGATTTCACCTATTTTTTTTACCCATTCATCAATTGATGGAGCTCTAGTTGAGTTCCAATGTAAGGGGATTAGTGATTTGGCCGCATTGAGAAGATGCTTTGTCAAGGAATGTTTATAGCTTTTAAAAGAGAATTTGGTTATATGTAACAAACAGCAAGCTGCGTTCAGTTCTATCTTTGTTTCAGTGATTTTTTTTAATTAGTCTACACACTTCCTTCCAGAAGGGTTCAATCTTGGGACAATGCCACCAGATGTGTACCAGAGACCCCCTTTCCGATAGGCATCTTCAGCACAAATCAGATTTCTGTGTATCCCATTTGTGTAGTTTGTCAGGTGTGTTATACCAGTGCGTCAGCAACTTATAACCTGTTTCTTGAAGTTTTGTACTGATAGAGCATTTGTGTGTTAATATGCAAGCATACCTCCATTGTTGATCAGTTATTTCTGATTTTAGTTCCTCCGACCATCTCCTCCCGTGTCCGCTTCCTTCCGCAGTCCCCGCATATCTCAGCCAAGAACATGCAACTGAGGTAGCTCTATCAAGTGGCTTCCCTTCTTTGCACGCCGACTCTAGAGCTGTCAGGGGCCTATATAGCTGTTGGGTATTTTAAAATTTACCTAAATAGCTCCTTATTTGAAAGTAAGTCCATTGTCTCATATGTGGTAGGTTTTTTTCCGATTTAAGTAGTGACCAATCTTTAAATTTATTGTCTGTGTAGCAGTCACCAGCCAGCAGGGGGACATTCTGTATCGACGGTTGGAGTGACGGGTTGTGCGTGCCTGATATAAAGTCAGGATTATCCGACAACGGTGTCAGGGGGCTTGGTAAGGTAGTAAGTTCTATTCGTTTAGCTAGCTTGTTAATGATTCGCAAAGTCATGCCAGTGATTGGGTGCTTGCGTAGGTTGTGTGGGTAGCTGTTCAGGGCAACCCATGGCGAAAACTTCAGTGAGCATGTGGACAACTCCGCTTCTAAAGCAACCCAATCTTTCATGTGGTCATGGCAGTGCCAGTCAACGACTCTCGCTATGTGTGATGCATAATAGTAGTGCTGGAAGTTTGGTAGGTTAATGCCTCCTAAATCTTTAGGTTTTGTTAGTGTGGTTAGTTTAATTCTCGTTTTTTTGTGGTGCCACAAGAATTTCGAAATCAAAGAGTTTAGGGCTCTAAAAAATTTTTGGGGAACCTCGATCGGTAGTGTGCGTGTTAAGTAAAGAAATTTGGGCAGTATCACCATTTTCACTATCGCTGCTCGGCCAAACCATGAAAAGAACCTCTCATTCCACTTTGTGAGATCTGCCCTGCATCCCTGAAGGAGGGGTGTGAAATTTCTCTCAAAATGGAGCTTAGTTGTGGGGTGAGCCAGGTCCCTAGGTATTTCAATGTTTTAGGATCCCATCAAAATTGGGAATTGGTCTTGGTCTGTGTAAGCAGTCTCTCTGTGAGGGAAATGTTTAAGGCTTCAGATTTCGTATAATTTATTTTTAAGTTGGATATGTACCCATAGTTAGCGAATTCTTGTAAGAGATTGTTGAGAGTTATTGTCGGGTTTGTTAGGAAGAATAGAAGGCCGTCAGCATAGGCTGCCACCTTATATTCTCTGTCTTTGATCTGAAATCCATGAATTGCTGTGTTGTTTTGAACTGATCTAATGAAGGGTTCCAGGGATAAAATAAATAACAGGGGCGAGAGGGGACATCCCTGTCTGGTCCCGTTAGTAATGTGGACTTTTTTAGAAAGTATGCCATTTATTTTCAGCTCTGTTGAAAGATTTTGATAAAGTGCGGAGATCCAGGCTATCATATGCGGACCTAGGCCGACTCGTTTACATACAGTCAGCATGAAATCCCACGCTACTCGATCAAAGGCCTTCTCCGCATCAGTTGATAGGAGAAAACCCTCGATCTTTCGCAATTTCACTGCATGAGTGAGCAGAAGTGCTTTGGTTACGTTATCCTTGGCCTCTCTGCCCGGCATGAAACCTACTTGTTCCATACCGATCAGTTTCGCCAACAGCGGGCCCATCCTCAAAGCAAGCACCTTTACAAACAATTTGACATCCAAATTCAATAGAGAGATGGGTCGGTAGCTAGCGCAGTCCCTGGGGTCTTTAAACGTTTTTGGTATCACCGTGATATGAGCTGATAATAGATCAGGGGTTACTGCTCTCGGGGGAGAAAGTGTGTTCAAGGCGTCTTTTAAGGGATTAGTGAGAATGTCTATAAAGGTCTTATAGTAGGTGGCTGAGAACCCATCTGGCCCCGGACTTTTACCTGATTTGAGGTGTTTAATGGCTTGTTTGAGTTCAAATGAAGAGATTGGGGTTTCTAGTAATTCTATGTCTGATTTTGCTAGGGTTGGGAGTCCACTGTTGGTTATGTAGTCCTGCATGATTTGTGTTCTGTCTCCTGTCATATGTGGTTGCTTGTGTTGTGGAGGTAGGTTGTATAATTTTGTGTAGAAGTCATGAAAGTGACTGGCTATAGCCTCTGACACAATGTCTAATTTCCCCTCCTTGTTTCTAATGCCAGCAATGTTGTTGGTAGAATTTTGTTCTCTCAGGGCTCTTGCCAACAACCTACCTGCCTTGTCTCCGGACTCATAATAGATTTGTTTTTTGAAAAATAGCATCCGTTTGGCTCTAGAATCAAGTATCTGTTGTAAATCTTTTCTGGCTTCTAATAGGCTCTTGGCTGAAGCTACAGAGAGGGATTGTTTGTGCAGTAATTCTAAATTTCCAATTTGGGTGATCAGTTTCTTTATTTTGGCATCTCTCTCTTTTTTACGTCTGGATCCCAATTCTATTAGCGTTCCGCGAATTGTACATTTGTGCGCTTCCCATACCATTAATGGATCTGCCTCAGGTGTAACGTTGTGAGTAAAGAATTCTGTCAGATTTTTAGTGATCGTGGGAAGGAGCAATTGGTCCATCAGAAGTGAAGCGTTTAGTCTCCAAGTCGGTTGCTGTTGTGTAGTGTTTTGTAGGTCCATCGAGATGGAAATCAGGGAATGGTCTGAAATCGTCTGTATGCCTATGCGGGCGTCAGTTAGTTTCGAAAAATCCCTTTGTGAAATGAATAAACAGTCCAGTCGTGCGTATCTATTATGTGGGATTGAGAAGTGGGTATAATCTCTTCCTTCTGGGTTAAGAAAGCGCCAGGAGTCTACCAACTGTAACGTCTGCAGGAGTGACTTGAGTTTTTTAAGTATTTTGTAAGTAATACAAGTCTTGCCATTGGAAGTATCCAAAAGGGGGTTCAAGGGAACATTGAAGTCCCCACCTAGTATCAGGCAGCCCCTAGCAAACTCCTGGAGCCTTCCCACAATATCTTGACAGAATGTAATGTGGGCTTTGTTCGGGAAATAGACGATAGCCAAAGTTATGGGAGTGCCTCTATATGAGCCCTTCAGGAATACAAATCTTCCTTCTGGATCACACATTTGTTCAGTTAGTTCAAAGGGTACATCTCTACCTATAAGGATAGATAAACCCTTGGACTTATGCCGCGTACACACGGTCGGACTTTTCACCTACAAAAGTCCGACAGCCTGTCCGACATACTTCCGACGTACCTTCGGCGGACTTGCGGCAGACTTTCTTACGAACGGACTTGCACACACACGACCACACAAAAGTACGACAGCCTAGTACGCGGTGACGTACACCAAGTCCGACGAGACTATAAAACGGAAGTTCAATAGCCCGTACGACACCCTTTGGGCTCCTTCTGCTAATCTCGTGTTTATCTCGTGTTAGTAGAAGTTTGGTGAGAGACGATTCGCGCTTGTGAGACTCGTATTTTTCAGTTCGTTTTAACTGTTGTTCAGTCTGTGCTTGAGAGGTTTGTATCTGCTTTTCAGTGCGTTTGGTCAGTTGGCATTGAGAAATCTTTGTTTTATTGGCCGCTCGTTCCTGATTTTCAGGTCGTTCTTCACAGGCCTTGCTGTTCTTCAGTGCGTTCTGTTTAGTGCGTTCTGACCAGCCGACCGTTTTGAAGCCATGTTACCTGTACGTACTCGTCGTAGAGCTCGTGCATTGTATGTGCTTGGTGCTGTAGTTTATTCTTCAGCCCAAGACCAGTCCATGAACAGGGCGAGGAGGAGTTCATGGACCAAGAATTGGTTGCTTCAGCGTGACCAGTTCTGTCACATGCCTTTGCTCCGTGAGATCCGTGAGAATAATCCTGAGGATTTCAGGAACTTTCTCCGGATGACGGACCCCGTTTTTGACCGTTTGTTGGCTTTGCTGACCCCCTATATCAGCAGGCAGGATACCTGCATGAGGCAAGCCATCACTCCGGAGCAGAGGCTGGTCGCTACCTTGCGGTATTTGGCCACAGGGAGAAGCCTGCAGGACCTTAAGTTCTCGACAGGCATCTCCCCCCAGGCTCTGGGGATCATTATCCCAGAGACCTGTTCTGCCATCATACAGGTCCTGCAGAAGGACTATATTAAGGTAAGATATTTTTCTTTTATTAGCATCACATGTTCTTTTATGTAATCTTTGATAATGTGATGTATTTCTTGCTTCAAACACTACTTACCATCATTGCAATATAGTGTGAATGTCCCCTTTTTATCCTCACACATGCTGGAATTTTTTCCTGTTATTTTTTGTCATGCATGTATATTTTCCTTCAATAACCTTCCCAGCATGAAGTGATGGGAACATATCCACCTAGTCTACTCATTTTGAATGTATTTTGTTTGAGTGTATTTAGTGTGCTTATAATTAGCAATTATCTAGATTTCACAACTCCCCCCCCCCCCCCCCCCCCCACCTAAACTCACTCCAAATAGTGTGCTGCTAATGAGCAATTATCTAGATTTCACAACCCCCCCACCCCCACCCTCGTTAAAATTTGCTTGAATGTTCTGTGGTGTTGATTTGTCTAAAGCAAATATATGTTGCAGTTTGCAAAATGCATGTGCACTCTACAAGTACATTTGTTCCAGTGCTTTAGTAAATGAGCAGAAGCTCTGCTGATTTCCATCATCAAATCATATGCAAGCCTCAAAGTGTTTTCATTAATTGCCCTTGCATGTGATTGTGTACTCCTTGCAACATGAATGCCTTTTTACATTACCTCATTTACTGTAAGCTGGTTAGCAACTGCACCTGCAGAGTGCGACAACTGCAGTCTTGTAGCCTTTTTAGTCCCTAAATTCCTGCGTGTCCTAAAAGTAATTTTTTTTAGGGATTTCACAACCCCCTAAAATGTAATCAATGTTCCATCAGAGGGGGTGAGCAATCTGATAAGTGTGCCTTTCCATATTAGTTATTCCAGAAGAATTAAATTATTGAATGTTATACTGATGCTGGGGAATAATGTTTTTAATTGTCTAATTTTCTTGCAATGTTAGCTTCCAAATTAATTGATTTTGGTTTTCTTGTTTGATTCCCCAGTTTCCTTCAACGCCACAGGAATGGCAGACTGTGGCATCCCATTTTGCCAGCCGTTGGGACTTTCCCAATTGTGGAGGGGCTATAGATGGGAAACATGTCCACATTGTGCCACCACCCCATTCGGGGTCATATTATTTTAATTATAAGGGGTTCCACAGTATTGTTTTAATGGCGGTGGTGTCGGCACACTATGATTTTTTATATGTGGACGTGGGGAAGAATGGCCGGATGTCGGATGGAGGAGTATTTGCCCAGACGGAGTTCTGCCAGCGTCTCCAGAGTGGTGGCCTGGGATTGCCACCTGATGAGGATAACGTGGAAGGACTCCCCTTTGTCTTCATTGCCGATGAAGCCTTCGCTCTCAGCAAGCACCTCATGAGGCCATTCCCCCAAAGAACCCTCACCCCGGAGAGGAGGGTTTTTAATTACCGGCTGGCCAGAGCTAGAAGAGTGGTTGAGAATGCGTTTGGAATTCTGGCCAGCCGGTTCCTCCTGTTTCAAACAGCCATTAATTTGGCGGAATACAAACTTAATTTTATCATTTTATCGTGCTGCATTCTGCACAACTTTTTAAACAAGCATTCTCCCAATTATATAGGCACAGTTGGGCCTGAGGCCGGACAAATAGAAGCCATCCTTACAGGCCTGGATACTGTCCGTACTGGCTTGGCCCCCCAAAGTGCCCGTCAAGTTAGACAGCAATATGTTAATTATTTTATGGGTAGGGGGGCCATTGCAATGGGCCAGGATATATAATTTTTGACAATAAAAAAAATATTGAGGAAATCTTGCATTATATTTATTGCTTGCCTTTCTTTTGGGCTGTCTCCTAGGTTATGGTCGAGCAGTTGTAGTGCCAACTGTATTTTAATTTTAAATGTCTAAATAAGCTCCATTGCCACTGTAAACAACTTTTTTACAATTATAACCAAACTGATACTGAGCCTTGAAATAACAAACCACACATTTATTTAATTCCTATAAGGAGATGTTTTTATTAATGGTTGTTATGCATTCAGTTCTGCATTTAGTATAAAATGTTCATAGACAAAAATATAATGATATCTTAATAATGTAGCAAAATATAATTATATTCAAATATTTCTACCTAATCCACAAAAAAATATTTTTGGCTTTTTGATTTTCGCAAACAGGCTTTTTTTTTTTTTTTTTTGGTTTTTTAAAATCAAGTTTTTTTAGTTTTTTTTTGGTTTTTGCAAATCAAGTTTTTTGATTTTTTTTTGGTTTTTTAAAATCAAGTTTTTTTAGTTTTTTTTGGTTTTTGCAAATCAAGTTTTTTGATTTTTTTTTGGTTTTTTAAAATCAAGTTTTTTTAGTTTTTTTTTATTTTTGCAAATCAAGTTTTTTGATTTTTTTTTTGGTTTTTTAAAATCAAGTTTTTTTAGTTTTTTTTGGTTTTTGCAAATCAAGTTTTTTGATTTTTTTTTGGTTTTTTAAAATCAAGTTTTTTTAGTTATTTTTGGTTTTTTAAAATCAAGTTTTTGTAGGTTTTTTTGGTTTTTTAAAATCAATTTTTTTTTTTTTTTGTGTTTTTTAAAATCAAGTTTTTTAGTTTTTTTTGGTTTTTTAAAATCAATTTTTTGATTTTTTTGGTTTTTTAAAATCAAGTTTTTTTATTTTTTTTTGTTTTTTAAAATCAAGTTTTTTTAGTTTTTTTGGTTTTTTAAAATCAATTTTTTTTTTTTTTTTTGTGTTTTTTAGAAAATCAAGTTTTATTTTTTTGTGGATTTTTGAGGTATTTACGAGAAACAGCCCTCCTTTTTTACATTAGGTTAAACAGCCATTTATGTTCTGCCAAAAAAAAAAGAGAAGGCCCAGAATGGGGTCAGCAAAACAGGAAATGAAGGACATGATTGATGTTTTGGGGTTTAAAAAAGGGCATTTAGATTCGACCCAAAACATCAATCATGTCCTTCATTTCCTGCTGCATACGATCCAGCCGATTACGCATTTCATCAATGTCTTTATTCCAGGCCATTATTTGACCAATTAGCCGTTGGGCACTTTCAGAGGTGAAATAGTCACTTCTTGTTGTTGTACCTAAAGTGGAATGAAACCAAAAAATGTCTTTAGAAATATGCACACATACATAGTTTACCTTACCATAAATAAAGCTGTTGTCTCAGACACTGACCTGATGGGGTGCCCATGTAGCCTAATTCCTCCACATCCTCGGGGGTGGCACTGATGCTTGAATGAAGCACAACCAGATCCCCTAAAATAGAGTAGAAAAATTACATTAAACAAAAGGCAGCCATGCATAGATTACCGTAAGCTGGTGTGTCAGACACTCACCTGGTGGGGTGCCCATGTCGCCCACCTCTCCTTCCTCCACATCCTCAATGGGACTTGGGCTGATTTCCCAATCATGTTTTGCTTGGGGTGGACTGTCTTCTTGTTGTTGGCTGAGTGATTTTTCCCCTATGTGAAACAAAAAATTATTAATCTAATTAGCACACAGATATTTTAGTACATAGTAATTTTCCAACATTTGTAGTGAAGTGGTTTGTGTAGAGTTCCTATTTTACCTCAATATTTAAAATTATAAAGACATATCGGATAGATAGATATCAATATCTCAAAATATAGTTAATAATCTTTTGATCTCTCTCTATATCTGGAACAAAATCTCTAAATATCTAACTAAATGTAAAGCAAAAAAATTAAGATAACTTCAAATATTCAAAAAGAATGTTTTACATTTCTATATCTATCTATCTACCTATCTCTATATTTCTCTCTCTCTATATATTTCTCTCTCTCTCTCTCTCTCTCTCTCTATATATATCTCTATATCTATATCTATATATCTCTATATCTCTATATATCTATATATATATATATCTCTATATATCTATATATATATATCTCTATATATCTATATATATATATATATATATATATATATATATAGAGATCTATCTATAGATATGTAACGAGGTTTATTAAAAGATCGTTTAAAACGATGAACAAAAAATCGTATAGGAAGGAAAAGCACATGGAGCAGTATACAAGGTAATAAACACAAGAGAAAAACACGACAAGTACTTACTTTTTTTAAGAACTTTCCGGATACGTCGGTATTGATCCGGCTCCCTGAGTTTCAGGTCAGACCATCTTTTTCTCAATTGATCTTTGGAGCGCTGGACCCCAAAAGATGCCTTCAAAGTCTCCACGACCTTCGCCATTATTTTGGCCTTGCGCAAATTTGGCCGTGCGTACGGCCCATAATTGCCATCATAGTCGTCTTTGTGAAGAATGGCCACCATCTCCACCATCTCTTTAAAACTCATATTAGAGGCCTTAAATCTAGGCCTCATAGATTTCGTTGACGTTCCAGCCTCCGGGCTGTCTCCACTACCTGAGGTCGTCAACATTTCAGGTGTCTCCGCCATTCTTTAACTCCACTACGCGCCGTAACAAAAAATGGGCGGAGAACATGAGTTAAAATCGAACGTCAGGGGCGGGCGACGCAGGCGGAGTTTCACACATGCGTAGTGTATAAAGAGGGGCCTTGCGCACGTGTCGTACGTACGTTCTGTGCGTCGAATTAGGGGGCGGAGAACATGAGTTAATTTCGAACGTCAGGGGCGGGCGACGCAGGCGGAGTTTCACACATGCGTAGTGTATAAAGAGGGCCCTTGCGCACGTGTCGTACGTACGTTCTGTGCATCGAATTAGGGGGCGGAGAACATGAGTTAATTTCGAACGTCAGGGGCGGGCGACGCAGGCGGAGTTTCACACATGCGTAGTGTATAAAGAGGGCCCTTGCGCACGTGTCGTACGTACGTTCTGTGGTAGGTGATAGTGGACCAGGACGTTACAAAACGAAGGTAATTTTAGATATATATTTTTTGGGTTTTATGGTCATGACTTTGTAGCAAGCGGCCTATATGGCTTGATAGATTGATGAGGCCTACATAGGGAGAAGATGATGAGGGGTTAGCAGAAACCTATAATAAAAGTGTTTTTTGTCTTGTGACTTCATCTTTTCCAGATATAATGAATCCCCTATTTAAGGATCCAGAGTTCCTTACAGCTTTTATTTCGAAATATCGAGAGATGAGGAATTTGTGGGAGGTGAAACACCCTCAGTATTATGCAAAGCATGTGAGGAAGTCAACACTGGAGAGACTTCTGGCCTTTGTCCAGGCGACCATCCCGGAAGCAACAATGGAGACATTGCTCAAGAAAATTGGGGTCTTGAGGAACATGTATAAGAGGGAGCATAAGAAGATCCAGGAATCAAGGAGATCAGGAGCATCAGCAGATGATGTTTATGTACCCAGGCTGTGGTACTACAATCAACTCCGTTTTCTGGATGACCAGAATGAAGCCAGGCCATCACTTTCAACCCTTCCCTCCACCCTTCCCTCCACCCTTCCCTCCACCCCAGCAGAGGCTGATGAGGAGCAAGCTGGGTCTTCCATCCTGGATGAACCAGATATGACCATCTGGAGTCAGGTAAATTATTTTAACAAATATTTACTGTACTAATATTAATCATGTTAACTGGATGTTATAATTGTCTAAAATAATTTGGCACTCAAAATTGTGTATACATATCAATTGACAGTAGTGGCTAAATATGTTTGGCACCTGCTTGAAATAATTAGGGTGTCTGATTAGACTCTTTTATTAAAGAGATGTATTCACATTGAATTTGCTATTCATGAGAAGCAAACTGTGTGTCATTGATGAACCCAAAAAAATATACTCAAACTATTGTCCTTTTTTTATACACAGGATGAGTCCATCCAGGAGGAATGTGGGGAAAGTGGCAGGCAGGAGGAGACCGGGCCCATGGACAGCCTGGAGGAGGCCGGATTCACCATCATCCTGGAGGAGGCTGGGCCCAGTGTCAGGCAGGAGGTGGCTGCTCCCAGTGAGGTGGCTGCTCCCAGTGAGGTGGCTGGGCCAAGTGAGGTGGCTGGGCCCAGTAGGAGCCTGACCGAATCCCAAGTGCCTCCCCTCCACCTTCCCAAAAAAAGGGCCAGGAAGGGGATGGTCACACAGGACGCATCCCTGCGCCTCATGCAAGAGGCCACCCGTTTTTTAAGAAGCCCCCCCGAAGCGGAAGAATCCTATGGCTGCTACTTAGCCAGCAGGCTTCTTCAGATGGATTGGGAGCAGCGCCTCATTTGTGAGCGCCTATTTGGGGAAACAATCCATAAGGGGCTGCAGGGCACGCTAACACAAAACACCCAACTACATGAGGCAGCCCCCCCTCCTCCTCCTCCTCCTCCTCCTCCTCCTGCCACAACTGAAACACCAGAGCCACAGCCTCAAAAGAAGGCTACAGGGAAGGCTGCAGGGCAGCGTGGAGGAAAGGCTGCAGGGAAGAGAAGAAAGTGATGACCTGGGTTCAGTCTGGTCTGACAGAAGACGCAGGCTGTTGTAGGACCACAGTCTGGGGACATCTAGATCATCTGCTGGTGCTGTTGATCTCTGGGATTCTTGGACCAGATTGTGCTCCCTCTTATATGGACTCCGCAAGATCCCAATTTTCTGGTACACCTACTTTTTCCAGCGTTGACTTCCTCTTTATTTTATTTTGACCATGAATAAATGGATCTTTTTTGAGTTTAGCAAAAGACTTTATGTGTTTTCTTTGAAATCATTGATTTTACACACAATGTTAAATTAACAAGGGACAACAATCTCATTGAGTTTGGAAAAAACACACCAAAAATACATTACTAATGTTAATAATGTTCAAGTGGTAAGTCTTGAAAATAAAAAAATTTACATAACCAAAAACGGTGCTTTGGGTTAACTTTATCTAAAAACTAAAAAATAATCACTATAAAAAAAAAACAGAATAATGGGTTCTTTGTGGTAACTTTACAAACCTAAAAAAAAAAAAAAAAAAAAAAAGGGGAAAAAGTATTATTAGTATGGAAACATTGTTTTTAAAATGCATACTATATCATTCATGAGATCAAAGAGAAAAAGAATCCAGAAATCAGTTTGGGAGAACTCTGATTATGAACAGCAAAACACCTTCGTTCTTTAGAGCCTTCGTAAAGAAGAAATAAAATGCGCTGCATTCAACGATCACAGATTTTGCAGCGTGATGAATGTGCTACCTACAATACGAACACTAGTTTTACTAGACCGAGTGCTTCCGTTTAGTTTTTGCTTATGAGCATGCGTCGTTTTTTTGTCCGTCGGACTAGCATACAGACGAGCGGACTTCGGGGTCCGTCGTAGTTACGACGTAAAGATTTGAAGCATGCTTCAAATCTAAAGTCCGTCGGATTTGAGGCTAAAAAAGTCCGTTGAAAGTCCGGAGAAGCCCACACATGATCGGATTACCAGCCAGCTTTAGTCTGTCAGCGTCCATTGGACTTTTGTAGACGAAAAGTCCGACCGTGTGTACGCGGCATTAGAGTCAGCATTTGTAGCATGGAAAGCTCTTGGGATGTGTAAATTTGTGAGTCTTGGTACATGGTGTGTCTTAAAGTGGGTCTCTTGTAAAAATACGAATTGTGGCTTACCTTTTTTAAGTTCCCTCATAAGGGTAGAGCGGCGTTCAGGAATGTTTAGGCCCCTGATATTGTGTGACACTAGCAGTGGGCGAGTGCCCAGGGATGAGTAGACCATGGCGGCGCGGCAGGGGGAGACGGTCGGAGGTCCTCACTGGGAATACAAAACTGTTGTATGGAAGTTAATAACCACGACCTTTGTTAAAAACAGCACTTCTATAGCAAGCTTATCTGGTACCTTCAATATAGTAAGAGCAGAATAGGTAAAAGGAAGAGAAGGGAGATAGGACGGGAGAAGAGAAAAAAGGGAAAGACAGAAGATAGGAAACACTTGTTTGAAGTAGCAGGAGAATATTACTCTGGTAGTCCTCTCACCTGGGAGATCTCTTATTTCCCCAGAGTAGAGGGACCACCTAATGTACTGTAGCTATTCCCCTCACTCCACCAGGAGTTCAGGGAAGCTTTGTGGAGTCGCTGGGAAGCGACAACAACCAGGGTACAGTCCACCTGTCAATCCGCGAAGGTGTAGATTGATCAGGTAACTGTAAACGGGGCCAGCCTCAGTGAGGCACACACGGCTAGTTCAATTAGAATTTAAAATGGTAAATCATCATTTACACCCGACTATGGTATAGCGTATGTAGATGGGCAGTTTTTTTTTTTTTTTTTTTTTAGTTTTTTTTTTTTTTTGTTTTTTGTTTTTAAGGTATAATATAGTATAACATATAAGACCTTAGTAAGCCAAAGTATCGTTATAAGTAGTATAACAGGTGTCTGTCATCATAACTATTAAATGAGAACCGTCTCAACTAATGGTGACTAATAGGTACACGTAGCATTATTTCTAAATTTGCTGGGTTATGGGACTTAGGGTGTCAGGTAGGTGTGGTAGGGAATGTACAATGTTGAATGATAACGTAGTTACTCATCGTCTCTCCCTATAAGTAAGTCCCCTTTCCGTTCTGCAGTTATCGGGTCTGTCGCCTCAATATTAGTAAGTTTGGTTTAAATGAGGGACAGTAATGATGTATAACAACCACTTAACATACAAAGAGCCACGTCCTGGGCAGATTGGTGTGTTGATTATGTTTGGGCATCGTATAGTCAGCCAGTATTCTTAAGATCAGACTGTGGTCATAGGTATTGTGGGCCTAGGTCCCATTGTTCTTTCCTTAGACCATCCGTGGTTGGTAAGTTTGGAGAAGAAAGTGTTGCCAGAACGGTTCTTTGTGGGTTCAAAGTAAGACTCATGAGAAAGTGTTTCTGTGAGATGATGAAGTCATTTGGAGTAGACTGCGGCAAGGGGGGATGTTTAAACGAATTCTTTACCTGTATGTCTGAGGCTGTGACGGAGTTTGGAACGAGTAGTTGAAACAGTAGAGTCTTGTGATGATATTTTAATCCTCTTCCTGTTCTCTAGAAGTACCAGCCAGACTTCTCGGAGTGTCTGTTGCAGAGCTGCCTCCTCTGTTTTGTTTATGTTTTTTCGGCTGTCTCTTGTCTGGAGACGAGAAGGGCGAAGAAGGTGGGCTCCTCATTACTGGAGGTTGTAGGAATTCAGCGTACCATTCCGGAAGATCCAGTTGACCTATGTCCAACATCTCGCAGAATTCTGGAAGATCTGCTGGGGTGCGCAGTATGCATTGATGCCCCTTATGTGATACTGTGAGGGCGAACGGGAAGCGCCATGTGTATTTTAAGTCTCTAGCTCTTAATTTCTCCAATAGGGGGCGCAAAGCGCAGCGGTTCCTCAAAGTGATCTGTGATAGATCCTGAAAGAGCATGATTGTAGCTCCATTAAAGATGATCTGGTCGTTTCGCCTGGCTTTGCGCATAATGTCTTCCTATATACCGAAATTTTGTAAACAGCATATTATGTCTCGGGGTGGTGCTGTTTCCGACCCTCTGGGTCTTAAGGCACTATGGGCTCTCACAAAGTCAATCTCTGTGTCTTCTTGTCTCTCTAATAGTGTATTAAAGACTGGGACAATTTGTTCTTGTTCCACTGATTCAGGGATCCCTCTCGCCCTGATGTTGCATCTTCTGCCCCTGTTGTCAAGGTCTTCGATATGTCGATTCATATCTATGAGGTGCTGCACATTTGCTGATGTAGTCATCTCTAGTTTGTGGATTGCTTTGTCCCTGTGCCTGCCAGCGTTTTCAGCAGCAGCCATCTTCTCATTAATCACCAGCATGCTTGTTTTTAAGTCTGTGATGGCTGCTGAGAAGGTCGCTTTGATGTCTGCAGCAAACACTGACATGTCAGTGAACTTCAAGGGATGGTCCGGTCTGGACTTACCCCTGCCTGTGTCTTCCGCAGCTGAGAGAGAGTCCTCACTGCCCTCTTCCTCATGAGACATGGGCGCCATCTTAGGCCTCGTTGTTCCGCCACGGGCCGCCGACTTGTTTCTGAAAATGTCAGCGATGGTGCTATTAGCTGGCGTTACTGAATTGCGGCGCGGTCTTGTGCAGCGGGTCAAATGGAGCTTTCTGCCCGGCATCTGGAAGCGGCTGGTAGGGTTAAAGGCTGTGAACTGCCGTGTGTGTCGAGGAGCTCCCTCAATGTGCTGCCATCCCTGTTGCTCGCCAAGCCACGCCCCGTAATTACAATTCTTGATATAATATTTCACAGCAGGGCCCGTTCCAGCGCCCACCAAGAGTAACTGTGAGGACTTACAGTGTTGTGGCACCAGCACCACCACCAATACCAAAGGCTCAATTTTTCTACCACTGTTCAACAATGGCATGTAATTACAATTCTTGATCTAATTTTTCACAGTACGGCCTGTTCCTGCACCCACCAAGAGTAACTGTGAGGGCTTACAGTGTTGTGGCAACACCTAAAGCCCCAATTTCTGCAGAGTATATAGGGCAGGCCCCTACTTTCAAACATTCAACTTACAAACGAACCCTACTTGCAAACGGAAGGAGACAACAGGAAGTGAGATGAAATCTACCCCTAGTAAGGGAAATTCTCTCCTGTAAGAGTTAATATGGGAAAAAACGTGTCTCCTCTTCACTGATGCTTTATCACCAATCCTTGTTTCACTAAAAACCCCAAAACATTTGTCATTGGGACAGAAAGTGAGGTGAAATCTTTTGAAGAGGTGCACCCTTCCCTATGTTTTCCAAAAAGCTTAAAAATAGATTTTTTTGACTGGAGCTACACTTTAAAAATGTACCAGTTCAAAATTACAAACAGATTCTACTTAACAACAAACCTACAGTCCCTGTCTTGTTTGCACCGCCTGTATACTGCTGTTCAGAGTATATAGGGCCTGGGGGCCCCACGCCTTTCCTTTTTTTAATTTGGGTGCGGGGTTCCCCTTAATATCCATACAAGACCCAAAGGGCCTGATAATGGACTGGGGGGGGGGTACCCATGCCGTTTGTCTCACTGATTTTCATCCATATTGCCGGGACCCAACATTACATTAAAGCCACAAGCAGTTTTAAATGACTTTTATTCCTTTAAAAATGTCATTTTGTGCAGGGACTGTTCTAAACACGGGAAACACGCGCCACTTTACAGGCATACTGTAGACACCCCCCAGGTAGATATTTAAAGGAATATTTCACTTTTATTTTTGCACTTTAAGCATCATTAAAATCACTGCTCCCGAAAAAACAGACGTTTTTAAAACTTTTTTTGCATTGATACATGTCCCCTGGGCAGGACCCAGGTCCCCAAACCCTTTTTAGGATAATAACTTGCATATTAGCCTTTAAAATTAGCACTTTTGATTTCGAACGTTCGAGACCTATAGACTTTAATGGGCTTCTAAAGTTCGCGCGAACTTTCGGTCCGTTTACAGGTTCTGGTGCGAACCGAACCGGGGGGTGTTCGGCTCATCCCTAATAATCACACAGTGTTGTTACCAAGTGCTCTAGTAGAGCTGCAATTAATGGTTATATAAACACAGATCCATAGTAATCTGGTGTGTTTAGTTGTGAGCATGAACAACACAGGATGTTTTAGAAAACCTTGAAGTTGATTGCATAAGCGAACCAGGGAAATGGTAGATCTTTGGCTTCATAAAGTTGCTTCCACAGAAAATTCCCTTCACTCAAACAATTTCCTTATGAAAAAAATGTTGTTAGTACCCAAGGTATCGATATACAGGCTACTTTAGCAACAATCTTAGTGCTATACTTAACAAGCAGTGACAGCAAATATAGATAGAAGTTTAGTGTTTGTAAAAGGTTTACAGGCGGTTTTCCGCCGAATAGTTATTCACTGTTCAACTTCTCCTCAAGTGTTTCAGCTTGTCCAAATGACTGGTATTTATTTCAGTTAGTTGAATACTGAAATGTTAGTCAGTCAGGAAAAGTATTCACAAATTTTTATGCTGCAAGTAGCGCTATTAGTGTGGGTTTCTTTTTCCGATGCCGGTGTATTTTTTTATGCCAGATGGAGAGCCGGCCAGCTATTGTCAAAATCCAACTGGCTGTAGATCAGCTTAGGTGCACATGGGTTCAAAGTCCGGATTGAATGACGTCACTTGATTGACACGCTTCATCCACCAATCAGTGGACTTCTTCAGAATGGGGAGGGATTATGCAGATAGTCCTTTTATATCCTTCAAGTAGGAAGTTAATTAGGCTCCCATTAGTGTTAATTGTCATCATATCTTTTAAATTGAACAAGGCTATTGGTTAAGGGTTTTAACTCAGCAATAATAGCGATGCATGTATAGTTGCCCACTAGTGGTTAGTCTACATATTTCATCCAACCCTGAAATTTCTTTCTATTCAGCTAGTTGAATTTATTATTTTATTACTTAGGGGGCTTGGGTGGTGACTCTTTGCATGAAGCAGCATATTTACTGCTGTTTCCTTCCTAAATGTTCGTGTGACAAGATGATTTCCCTCGATCGCAACATTTAGGTCCAAGAAAGAAATTTCCTTGGTACCTCATCCACTGTAGTGCATGACCGAGGTACACCGATGACGAGTAAACATCCATCTCTTCCCAGAGCCCCAGATGTAAGCATGCATACGCTGGGGCCCATGGGGCTCCCATAGAGGTTCCGCAAATCTGTTGATAATTTGTTCCAAGGATTTGGAAGTAGTTGTTAGTCAACAGAAAACTTAGTAGTTCTAGTAAAAACTCATTTTGAGTTTCCATTTCTGGGCAATGTACTCTCAGGAAGTGTGCCACTGCTTGTATACCCCAGGATTTTGGGATGGATGTGTATAATGATTCCACATCCACCCCGACCAATATTGCTCTCTCTGGGACCACAATCCGTTCCATCCTAGTTAGAACATCTCAAGTATCTTGTACAAAGGATGGTAGGGTAGTTCTTTGATCATGTCGTCCAGGTATCTACCAATATGTTCCGATGGGCCATTGACAGCTGATACTATGGGTCTTCCTGGTGGTCTAGTTGGGTTCTTATGTACCTTTGGTATAATGTAGAAGGTGGGTATGTTAAATATATCCACCTTCAGGAATTCATTTTCATTTTTGGACAATAGATTTGCCTCAAAGGCCCATAGTAGTCAGCAATTTAATTCAGTTACCAGCTCATAGAACGGACTGCTCAATAGTTTCCGATAGGTGTCTTGATTATGTAGCTGTCTGAATACTTCCCTCTCATAGTCACTATTGTTAAACAAAATGACATTTCCTTTATTGTCGCTTCTCTTAATTGTGATATTTTTAGCATTACGTAGTTGATCAAGGGCCTTTATTTTGTCTTTGTCTAGATTGTTTTTATCATTTATCTGTGAAGAATAAATTCAATATCTAGTATTCTTGTATCTCAAGGGCATTTCTGGGTGAATAGCATTGATAGTCAGACTGACTTAAAAACAAAGTGTGCGCTTATTGTCACACAGTTGGCATCATAAATACAATGAAAAAAGTATAACAGTTCAGTCCAATGTAGGTAAAAATATATGAAATTGAATAAATAGTTATAAAGCTGTAATAAGCTTATGAAAGCATGTGTGCTTCATGGCTGCTGCCTTCTGTCTCCATGCTGTCTTGTGTCACCAAAAAGAAGCAGGAAATTATGTTCTCTGGAAGAATTCAGCTGTTCCAACTTGTCGAAGTGTCTTTGTGCGAATATGTCTGTGTCATCTCTTCTAGTGGGGGTGTGTGTGCAGGGCCGGACTGGGAATGAAAACCAGCCAATTGGTTGGAACCAGCCAATATGACTGGAAAAAAATGTCATACCAGCCCCATAGCATTATTATACCAGCTCAACAGCATAACGTCATTATTTTCTTGTTCATAAAATAGAAAACTATGCATTTTAAAGCACATTTGAAGAGTGCATTATATATAGATAAGACACATATAAAAGCACATAGGGCTTTATATATATATACATTCACATACAGTCCACTTATTGCTATGGTGATATATATTGCCAGAGTAAAGAATAATCAAAGAACTTTACTTCAAAGTATGGAAGACATAAACATGTTCAAAACTTTATTAACGTAACATAAATAAATTACTCACAAAGACACAAACTATTAGTAGATAAATACTACAAATTAAAAAAAGGGCAAAATGTTTTACTTAACAGTAATTAAATATTGTAACAGTTACAATAAACTGTTTGAGAGAAAAAAAAGTGCAAATATGTTGCTGTTAATTCTGTAGCAGTACAAAATGTGCAAAAACTTTTAGAATTTCGACAAGTCGGAACACCTTCAAAACAAATTGTTAACTTGCTTTCCAGTCCAAGTTTAAAACTTAAAAAACGTTCCAGATGTACCAATGTAATGGCAAGCAACTCAACAGTTTTCAAACAGTAATGTTCAAACATTACTCAAAAAAAGTGCTTTAAAAACAAGCAAACGACTTTAACAGTAGATTAAAAAAAGTGCTCATTAACTTTTAGGAGGTTGCAATGTGCAAACTATCTTCTAAAGTTTTAGAGGATAAAATATGCAAAAACCTGTTTGTAAACATTGTAAACAAATAACTAATCTAGTCAAAATTTTAAAAAATAAAGATTAACCAGCATTGTAATCCTCAGACATGCTTGTAATGTTATGTAAGCAACATCCCTTGTAGCAAGCTGCTTTTTGAAGCCAGAACATCAATGATGGTTTCATTGCTTAGTCCAATCAAGGCCCCTTTTTCCATGGACATGAGCATAAAGGCCTCCAAATGTGGTTGGGAGAGGGAATTTCGAAGTCTATTCAAGATATATTTCAGTTTTGAAAATGACCTTTCGCATGCTACTCGAGAAGAGGAAAGTGTCAGTGTCAATTTGTATGCATTAAAAAGTGAACTATACGCCAGACTGTTTAAGTTGTAACGCAGTAACGCATTGTAGCAGCATGCTATACGGTTCTTACAAGTCTTGCACTTTCCATTTTGATTACCAACAGTTGAGTATGGTTGTTCCTCGGTTTCAGCGATAAGATGAGAATGGATGACGTCTTCATCTTGACCTTCATTGTTAGCATGAGTATATTCTTCATCAAGAGACATTTTCAATCTTTGCCACTTTGATGAAAAATCAAGTAGCTCACTTTGCAGTTTCTCTTTAGTTGCCATGGAGTCAAATTTAATTACAAGACTGCTCAGTCGTTCTAATGCATTGTTGGGAAGGTGTAGCAAAATATCTTCAAAATTTCTGGGATCCAAACATGCCAAATCTGCAAATAGCTGACCATGTTTTTTAAATCGGCTCTGCAGACTATTAATAATCTTGTCTAAGGTCACATTGTATACCTCCACCCTGAACTGATCACTTGCCAACAAGATTGGTTTGTCTACTGCAAGCTCACCAGCCATTCTTTTCTTTCGTTGTATTCTTTTAGTTGGTGGAAAGTCTTCCTCAATCACAACTTTTCAGTCAGTTGTATCCAACTTGCCATTTGCCCAGACTGCAAACTTCTTTGCAGCATCTATAATCATTTGAGAATCATGATCATGTGCTTGTAAGTTGTCTACCGTTTCTGACACCATTCGGTATGCCTGCAGTATATCCATACCCTGTGTTTGCAGGTACAAGGATAGTGGAGTGGTATTCTTAAAAATAAATATGTATAGCTGTGCTGTTATACATGTTTTGAATTTCTTGAGGGAGTCAAGGAAAGTTCCAGCCTTGTATCTTATGTCAGCATTAAAATGATCAGAATATGATATCGCTGCCATGGTCTGGATCAAATTTACATACAAGGCTCGACTTGGATCATTAAATGAACCAAACACCTTTGTAAGTGCTGCATATGTGGACCACCATCTTGTTTCTCCAACCACAGAAAGTGATCGAAATCTTTCTTCCTGAGACTTATCCCACCATACATTCATCCAGAGGTAAGATTCACGGATAAACACAGCACATGAATTTAAAATGTCGAACAATGATATTGCCTGAACAGATATCTTTGTTACATCCATCATCACCAGATTTAGTACATGTGCATAACACCAAACATGAATCTGGCCAGGCGCTTTTTTACTCAATCTTTTTTACTCAGCCATGTGCTGAATCCGTTGTACTGCCCCTGCATATTAGAAGCTCCATCTGTTGAGTTCCCAACATAGTTTGTAACTTCAATTTCCATGGATTCCAATACATTGGAAACCAGTTCACACAAAGCCTTCCCTGTCGTGGATGTGCAATTTACCACAGCGACTAGACGTTCATGGACCACATCCGTGACATATCGAATTATAATTTAACACTGGTCTGAGACATTTATATCCTACGTTGTATCTAGCTGCATTGAGAACATGCCAGCATCTCTGATCTCTTGGGCAATACCTTTTTTTAAAAGTGTTGAAATTACACAGATGATATTGTTTACTGTCGTTTTAGAAATTAGTGTAACAAAGCCGCCACGTCCTTTGCTACTCGTTGCACCTTGATGCTTCTTTTTACTTTTTTTAATAACTGTAACAAGGTGATTTTTCAGCAAGGGATCAAACTTGCTAAGGAGTAGCAAAATCTCAAGGAAGTTTCCATGGTCCAAACTTTTATCTTCTAAAGTATATGCTGCTTCAGCTGTTGCCCTATAGCTTAGACCTCTTTTTCCAATCAGCTTGATGGTGTCAATCACTCTCTCTAGGAAGGCACATTTTCTCTTCACTTCCTCCTTTCTGGCTGTTGTTTGTTTCTCAAAGAAATGACTAGACATGTCCATATTCTTTGATCTCATCAAGAAAGATTCAGAGCTATTATTGTGGAGGTTGCTTTTTTCATGCTCTTCAATTCTCTGATACATATGTTTTTCATCAAAGCAACCATCAATAAAAGCACTGATGTCTGTCTTTCTACTGAAAGCAAGACACACCATGCAGAAAAAAACACCATGTCCATGTGAATAGGTCAACCAGTGACGCTTCTTTCCATCCCTCCTCTCATATAACTTTTTCAAATTAAAAGAATGGAAATCTGGTTGACATGGATGAAACCAGAAGAATGAATCAAAATTTTCAGATTTTCAGAGTTTTTTTTTTTTTCACGTTCTTTTTCTGCTCCTCCTTTTTGTTTTCTTTTACCTTCACCTTTCTTATCCATTTCAATCACTAACAAAAAAAAAAAACATGTTTCCTAAATCTCTCCTAGATCAAAACACACTGTCAGCAAATACATCTAATAAGCCATTCCCTAACTGGACATATTTCCAAATCCGCCACTTTCTACATGACAGTAACTGTAATTCAATGGTTTCCCGGGCACTCTCCCCTTTTGAAACCCTGTGCTCCCAATCCTCAGCCCAGCAGCATGTACTATCAAATATTCATAATGTGCTTTACGCGTACTCCTCCCACATATCTGGGAAAGCATGCCAAGCTTTTTGTTTTGCAAATCTATGTACACAACAAACTGTATGATTGAATTGGTTCTGATATTGCTGTTTTACTAACCTGACAGCTTATTATTCTAAACAGGAAACCTTCATTTTGTTTGCAAATATCAAAGATTCTAACTACCAGCAAGAATGATTCCTTACATTTAAATAGCACCTGTAATTTCAGATCCATCATGGCAGTGCCTGTTAGCGGGCATCCACTCGCCTGCTGCTGCCACGTCCCTCACCTTGTTGTGTCACTGCCGCATCACCAGCCATCCCATTAAAGTGAATGGGACTGTCGGTGAGTCATCAGCGGGTCAGAGGAGGAGCCGCTGCAGGACAGAGATGACCATTAGTCTTTAACCACATCCCACCCGGCCACTGCACATATACGGCTGGGTGAGCGCTTCCTCCTTCTGAGTGGACGTTCAGGAACATTCCTCAGAAGGAGGGGGATCACACGCGTGCATGCCGACACAGCGGTGCGATCCCGATGCGCTTGTGTCACCTGGACACAGCGCATCTCCAATTGGCAGGAGAGCTCTGTGATTGGCCCTCCTGATCACATGACGGCTGTGTCCAATCACAGCCGTCATGTGATGTAAATAGAGAGCCATTTGCTAGGCGATCGGCTCTCCTCTCCTCACGCGGAAGTTGTCGGAGCGGAGAGTGGATCTCTGCAGCCGGCCAATGATCAGTGAGTATGAGCTGTTTTTTACAGCTTTTTACACACTGATCACCAGCCTACTGTCCCCACACATGTCCCAACACAATGTAAACACACAAAGTCCCCAAAACACTGTCCCCACACACAGTAAAAACACCTGTCCCCCACATTTGTAACAGTAAAATCATATGTCCCAATGATCATCTGCACACATGTCCGTGATCACCTGCGCACATCTGTATGCGTACATCTGTACATGATCATCTGCGTACATCTGTCTGTGATCACACAAACCAACTATTATACACTTAACAGGATTTTTTTACCAAAGACATGCAGCAAAATACATTTTGGCTTACATTTATGACAAAATTAGATTTTATTGGATTTCTTTTAAAATAGAAAGAAGAAAATATTGTTTTTTTTCCAAATTTCCACTCTTTTTTTCGCTTATATCGCAAAAAATAAAAAACTTGTGAATAAATATCACCAAAAGAAAGCTCTATTTGTGTGAACAGCGTTGCACGACTGCGCA
Organism: Aquarana catesbeiana; assembly: GCF_042186555.1. Lineage (NCBI taxonomy): Eukaryota > Metazoa > Chordata > Amphibia > Anura > Ranidae > Aquarana > Aquarana catesbeiana. The sequence continues at coordinate 62,951,089 of NC_133332.1, forward strand.
ATTCTCATTGAAAGTGCGAGAGCGCTGAAAGCTGAAAATTGGCCTGGAAAGGAAGGGGGTGAAAGTGCCCAGTAATGCACACAAAAAAAAAATGCCTGCACACCATTGCCCTTTACACATGTATGGTGTATCAAAATTTAGGAGGTGTTTACTCTGTCCCTTAATGCCCACCTCCTTTTTATAGGGCACACAATGTATAGGGACATATAATGTAAAACATGGTGGTATTTCCCCACCCAGGGGAAATACAACTGGGCAGTGGTGGCGTGTCCATTGCACCCCTCAATCTTCAATAGATAGATTCATGCATTGCATGAATCTATCTATTGCCGCTGTGCCGTCCCCTATTCAGGTGTCCAGCCCCTTGTCGGGCATCTGAATTACAGCGGCGGGGGTGTTTTTAGAAGTGCCTGATTAGAGCCGTCGGCTCTAATAAGCTTCCAAATTGGTAAACAGCGGGCACACTGCTGTGCATTCACTGCTTACACAGTGCTGTGTTAGGAAATCAAATAAATCGCTTCCCTAACACTGACCCACCTCTCAGCCAATCAGGTGCACTGGGTCTGGTTACCTGTCACGTGATTTGCTGAAGCAACAGGCGCTGTGATCGGTTGCCTATCGGAGGGAGCGTGGAGGAACACGCTGACCTTAGACAGGTAAGTGCCAGGCGGGGGGAGGACACTGGTGGCAATTGATGGTTACAGTGGCTGCGTTTGATGGCAGTGGTACATTGGCTGCGCTTGATGGGCACAGTGGTGGCAATTTATGGGTACAGTGACTGCGTTTGATGGTACAGTGGCTGCATTTGATGGCATAGTGGCTGCGTTTGATGGGCACAGTGGCAGCATTTAATGGGCACAGTGGTGGCAATTTATAGGTACAGTGGCTGCGCTTGATGGCACAGTGGCTGCGTTTAATGGGCACAGTGGTGGTAATGTATGGGTACAGTGTCAGCGTTTGATGGCACAGTAGCTGTGTTTAATGGCACAGTGGCTGCGTTTGATGGGCACAGTGGTTGCGTTTGATGGGCACAGTGGTGGCAGTTTATGGGTACAGTGGCTGCGCTTGATGGCACAGTGGCTGCGTTTAATGGACACAGTGGTGGCAATTGATGGGTACAGTGGCTGCATTTGATGATACAGGGGCTGCATTTGATGGCATAGTGGCTGCGTTTGATGGGCACAGTGGCAGCATTTAATGGGCACAGTGGTGGCAATTTATGGGTACAGTGGCTGCGCTTGATGGCACAGTGGCTGCGTTTGATGGGCACAGTGGTGGCAATTTATGGGTACAGTGGCTGCGTTTGATGGCACAGTGGCTGTGTTTGATGGGCACAGTGGCGGGAATTTATGGGTACAGTGGCTGCGCTTGATGGCACAGTGGCTGCGTTTAATGGGCACAGTGGTGGCAATTGATGGGTACAGTGGCTGTGTTTGATGGTACAGTGTCTGCATTTGATGGCATAGTGGCTGCGTTTGATGGGCACAGTGGCAGCGTTTAATGGGCACAGTGGTGGCAATTTATGGGTACAGTGGCTGCGCTTGATGGCACAGTGGCTGCGTTTGATGGGCACAGTGGCGGCAATTTATGGGTACAGTGGCTGCGTTTGATGGCACAGTGGCTGTGTTTGATGGGCACAGTGGTGACAATTTATGGGTACAGAGGCTGCGTTTGATGGCACAGTGACGGCAATTTATGGGTACAGTGGCTGCGTTTGATGGGCACAGTGCTGGGGAAATAAAAGTAAAGTTTTGTGCTAATACGATACCGTATATACTCGAGTATAGGTCGACCCAAGTATAAGTCAAGGCCCCTAATTTACCACAAAAAAATGGGAAAAACTTATTGATCCGAGTATAAGACGAGGGTGTGAAATGCAGCAGCTACTGTAAGTGGAAAAAGAGGGTCAACAATGCCCATCTGCAGCTGCATGCCTCCCTGTGTCCTGTGCATGTGTCCTGTGAAGCCTACCTGTGTCCTGTACATGTGCATGTGTCCTGTGTCCTGTACATGTGCATGTGTCCTGGGTCTGGTTACCTGTCACGTGATTTGCTGAAGCAACAGGCGCTGTGATTGGTTGCCTATCGGAGGGAGCGTGGAGGAACACGCTGACCTTAGACAGGTAAGTGCCAGGCGGGGGGAGGACACTGGCGGCAATTGATGGTTACAGTGGCTGCGTTTGATGGCAGTGGTACATTGGCTGCGCTTGATGGGCACAGTGGCTGCATTTATTGGGCACAGTGGTGGCAATTTATGGGTACAGTGACTGCGTTTGATGGTACAGTGGCTGCATTTGATGGCATAGTGGCTGCGTTTGATGGGCACAGTGGCAGCGTTTAATGGGCACAGTGGTGGCAATTTATAGGTACAGTGGCTGCGCTTGATGGCACAGTGGCTGCGTTTAATGGGCACAGTGGTGGTAATGTATGGGTACAGTGTCAGCGTTTGATGGCACAGTAGCTGTGTTTAATGGCACAGTGGCTGCGTTTGATGGGCACAGTGGTTGCGTTTGATGGGCACAGTGGTGGCAGTTTATGGGTACAGTGGCTGCGCTTGATGGCACAGTGGCTGCGTTTAATGGACACAGTGGTGGCAATTGATGGGTACAGTGGCTGCATTTGATGGTACAGGGGCTGCATTTGATGGCATAGTGGCTGCGTTTGATGGGCACAGTGGCAGCGTTTAATGGGCACAGTGGTGGCAATTTATGGGTACAGTGGCTGCGCTTGATGGCACAGTGGCTGCGTTTGATGGGCACAGTGGTGGCAATTTATGGGTACAGTGGCTGCGTTTGATGGCACAGTGGCTGTGTTTGATGGGCACAGTGGCGGGAATTTATGGGTACAGTGGCTGCGCTTGATGGCACAGTGGCTGTGTTTAATGGGCACAGTGGTGGCAATTGATGGGTACAGTGGCTGTGTTTGATGGTACAGTGTCTGCATTTGATGGCATAGTGGCTGCGTTTGATGGGCACAGTGGCAGCGTTTAATGGGCACAGTGGTGGCAATTTATGGGTACAGTGGCTGCGCTTGATGGCACAGTGGCTGCGTTTGATGGGCACAGTGGCGGCAATTTATGGGTACAGTGGCTGCGTTTGATGGCACAGTGGCTGTGTTTGATGGGCACAGTGGTGGCAATTTATGGGTACAGTGGCTGCGTTTGATGGCACAGTGACGGCAATTTATGGGTACAGTGGCTGCGTTTGATGGGCACAGTGCTGGGGAAATAAAAGTAAAGTTTTGTGCTAATACGATACCGTATATACTCGAGTATAGGTCGACCCAAGTATAAGTCGAGGCCCCTAATTTACCACAAAAAACTGGGAAAAACGTATTGATCCGAGTATAAGACGAGGGTGTGAAATGCAGCAGCTACTGTAAGTGGAAAAAGAGGGTCAACAATGCCCATCTGCAGCTGCATGCCTCCCTGTGTCCTGTGCATGTGTCCTGTGAAGTCTACCTGTGTCCTGTACATGTGCATGTGTCCTGTGTCCTGTACATGTGCATGTGTCTTGTGTCCTGTACATGTGCATGTGTCCTGTGTCCTGTACATGTGCATGTGTCCTGTGTCCTGTACATGTGCATGTGTCCTGTGTCCCTGTGTCATGTGCATGTGTGCCTGTGTCATGTGCATGTGTCCCGTACATGTGTCCTGTACATGTGTATGTGTCATGTGTCCTGTGTCCCTGTGTATGGGCATGTGTCCTGTGCATGTGTATGTGTCCTGTATCCATGTGCAGCCTACCTTTTTCCTGTGCAACCTCCGTGTGGCCATCTCCATCCTCCCTGTCGCGATCTCCATCCTCCGATCAGCGTGTGATAATAAAGTTCGGCGGCCATTCCACTGTTCAAAAGCCGCGGCTCCTCCTCGTCTGTGATAGGCAGAACACTCAGCAATCAGCGGTCAGCCTATTACGGACATTCTCTCATTCTCATACCATGGACGAGGATGAGAGAATGTCCGTGATAGGCTGTACGCTGACTGCTGGGAAATGGAGTGTTCAGCCTATCACAGATGAGGAGGAGGCGCGGCTTTTGAAAGCTGGAATAGCCTCCGAACTTTATTATAACTCGCTGGCCGCCGTCTACCTGCATGACACACTGATCATGTAGGCAGACGGCGGTGACTCGAGTATAAGTCGAAGGGGGCACTATCAGCCTAAAAAAAAGGCTGAAAATCTTTATTTACACTTGAGTATATACGGTATATAATTAACAAACAGCACTCATAAGATTAATATATAGTTTCTGTATACAGCTTTTCCAAGATAATCTGGCACTTGAACAAAACATGAACTTCTACACCTCCCTGAAGACCAAACTGCAGACAAATGTGACTGCCACGAAAAAAGAGAGAAAAAGAGAGAGAGAGAGAGAGAGAGAGAGAGAGATTCTCCTCGTACAGATTAGTGGGAAGTGCTGGCATCGCACAGGACGAGTCACAAATGGAAGGGGAAATCAACCAGCACGGCGTTCTCCTGCTCCTCCCCTCAGGCACACAGACACACAGAGGCATGTCACTCTGCAGTTCAGTGGGCGGCGCCTGATCGGAGAAGGAGGCACACACAGGCATCGCATAGTGTGGCGGCCGCCGCTGCTCTTTATTTTGCTGACACAGCCAGCCAAGCTCCGAGCCAAAAGCGGCCCCAGGGCACTAAGTGCAGACAGCCTACTGGGAAATTTCCCGGTATCCCGGTAGGCGCCAGTCCGGCCCTGTGTGTGTGTCTGTCTGACCTTCAATATCAAAGCTTTGGCTTTATATGTTACATGTGAACGTCATAACCTCACAAAAACTTGGAACCTTGTATGGCACACATTCATTTCTGCTAACTTCAGCAATATGCTATACAAAAGGAGATACTAACTCAGAGAATCATATATGGAGTTTGATTGACAAACCCACATTCACTCTATACACTCTATACTTTTAGTAATGTGCCGATCATGTAATGTCATATAACCAAACATCTACTAATATGAACACATATTACGAACGTTATATTTTAACTACATTAACTATATACTAATACTTATTAATATGACTGAGATTACACTAAACTAACTTAACAGGATATAAACACATATGTATTATTCCTCTAACTACATAAATACTGGTCTATTCTGGACCTCCCTTGACATTATATACCAGATACCTTATATGTCATTCTCAAACTAACTACATACACCAGATACTTCTAGCAATACTCAGCTTTAGATGAGGATCTATTTTACTGAACATTTGATCAAGGTCATTCACACATACTATATTTATTATCACTAATCATAAAACCAAATGTGTTTGCAAGCTTGCCATAAATATAATATAACACCAACAAGTGCCGAATTATGAATTTGGAATAATATTCTAACAATCTGCCAGTTAATAGATTTAAGATCTGCTTGGACTAATTCCAAAAATACACTTATTCACTTATTTTCATTAATATTCGGCATCCTTTAGTTCCATTTTCCTTTTCAGGGATTAGTTATCGTTCCTATATCTTCTTCAACAAGGTCTTCACTATCATTTTTATCCAATAATTCAATTAGTTCCTGTAAGGATTTTTTTTCCCTTTCATTTTCAGCAAAATTTGGTTTTATTTGTCGTTGTTCATGCATATTTTTTCTGAGAAAGAGGCTAATGTCTTTAAAGACCTCAGATTCATCCATATTATTTGACGGTGAAAGCGAAAGACCCTTTTGAAGTAATTTAATGTGGTTTTGATTTAGAGTAAATTCTGAAAGGTTAATAATTTTTAGATCTTGTTCTTGGTGTAGATCAGTGGTCATTTCTCTATTTAATCTTTCTGACTGTGTGTGCGTCTGTTGGTTCTTCCCTGTATTTTGGTATGGCTTTTGGATGTTTCTTTGTTTATTTGTTTCACTTTGTTGGTATTTTGTTTTTGATTTTTTCCTTCCTCCTGAGAGGCTTCTTTGTCTAAAAAAATTACTTTTTTCCTATTACTATCTTCGTCGCTCTCTGATGAGAGAGATCCTCCCTGTCGTTGATTATATTTACTGCGTCTAGATCTACTTCTTCCTCTCACTTTAGTTAAATCAAAAATCTGATCCTTACTCCAGTCATCTAGATCGCGTTTGAATTTCTGTTGTTTAGTTAAACGTACTTTTATTTGAATTTTTTCTATTTCTTTTTTTCAGGAGATCATTATATTTTATAAATTCGAAATTATCTTTGAAAGGGTCTAGTGCTTTGGTACTGTCATCTATTTGGTCTGATAATTCAACAAGTTGTATTTTTTCTTATTAAACTATAAGCCCATGATTTCAATGCCATGATTAATGCACTGGGCTTTCCATTTTTAAGAACCTGGGATTGTGAAGATGTTCAGCGGGTATTATTTTTTCCCTTAGTCCCCTGGGAATAATTTTGTTCTCTATATAAGATTCCAGGGAAGATATATCCCATTTTCTATTTAGGTGTTCCACAGTTAGTTTTTTGTGGTTTTTAAATTTGTTCTTGATCAAATCCCCTATATCATCAGACTCCTGATCAACTTCCCTTGTAAACGCAAGTTTAAGCTCTGTATCAATATCTTCACCTATTTTGTATGCCATTAGTCTATAATATTAAAACGTTTTCAAGTTGGAAGGTAAATCCTGATCAACTGATCGTAATTAGTCCCTCGTATATGGGTTTTCAAACCCTAATGATTTTAATAGCAAAAGAAGAGAAACGGTATAAGCCGTGACTTTGAGGGGTAAAGAATTCATTGACTCACCTGTAGGGTGTGGTTGTGCCTCAAACAATTTAAGCAAAAAGAAAAGGGAGACAGTAATAGAAGAACACTGTCAAAAAAGGTAGGCACTGGTAACCAAGCAGTTTAATTCCGTTATTTTAATAGAAAAAATATAAATGGTAGATTCCATATGTTATCACCTTCAAACATTGAAAACACAATACATACAAAAACATTTAATAAAAAGACAATCCGGATTAGTACCCTGCGTGCTGGAAATTTTCTAATATTTAGGTAAAAATTTAAATGAATATAAAAATATATGTCCTTGGCTAATGATGGCGATTAATCAGACTCTGATAAATTCACTAGAACTATGAGGTTGCTTCACATATGACATCAGTGAATTAAAGTTCTATCTAGGAACCAAAGTTCTAGTTAAGATGATGTGCCATTATAAGTGAACGGAGGATGACTCTCCATTCACTAGGAAAGTATATTCATAGGCAAATAGTATGTCTGTATATAATCACACAGTGTTGTTACCGAGTGCTCTAGTAGAGCTGCAATTAATGGTTATATAAACATAGATCCATAGTAATCCGGTGTGTTTAGTTGTGAGCATGAACAACACAGGATGTTTTAGAAAACCTTGAAGTTGATTGCGTGAGTGTAACAGGGAAATGGTAGATCTTTGGCTTCATAAAGTTGCTTTCACAGAAAGTTCCCTTAACTCAATCAAACAAACAATTTCCTTATGAAAAAATTGTTGTTAGTACCCAAGGTATCAATATACAGGCTACTTTAGCAACAATATTTGTGCTATACTTAACAAGCAGTAACAGCAAATGTAGATAGAAGTTCAGTGTTTGTAAAAGGTTTACAGGCAGTTTTCCACTGAATAGTTACTCACTGTTCAACTTCTCCTCGAGTGCTTCAGTTTGTGCAAATGACTGGTTTTTATTTCAGTTAGTTGAATACTGAAATGTTGGTCAGTGAGGAAAAGTATTCACAGATATTTATGCTGCAAGTAACGTGGGTTTCTTTTTCCGATGCCGGTGTATTTCTTTATGCCAAATGGAGAGCCAGCCAGCTATTGTCAAAATCTAACTAGCTGTAGATCGGCTTAAGTGCACATGGGTCTCAAGTCCGGATTGAATGACGTGCTGATGTCACTTGATTGACGCGTTTCATCCACCAATCAGTGGACTTCTTCAGAATTGGGAAGGATTATGCAGATAGTCTTTTTATATCCTTCAAGTAGGAAGGTAATTAGGCTCCAATTAGTGTTAATTATCATCATATATTTTAGATTGAACAAGGCTAATGGTTAAGGGTTTCAAGTCATCAATAATAGCGATGTATGTATAGTTCCCACTAGTGGTTAGTCTACATATTTCATCATACCCTAAAATTTCTTTCTATTCAGCTAGTTGAATTTATTACAATGTTCCCTATAAAAAATAAGGGGACAAAAAGGGGGGGGGGGAAGAAGGAGAGGGGGAGAAGGGGAGAAGGGGAGAGAATAGATCATACAGAGATAAATGCTTAGGGAAGCATTTTTTATTTAATGTTTTATTTGAACTCAAGGAGTTTTAAAGTTTAAAGTTCCCCGATACTGTGCAGCCAGCCCCCCCCCCTGCAGCTATGCACCAGTCACATCTGGAAGCTGACTGGATGCACATCGGTAGCTTGAGGATATTCACCGATATGATGTTTACTAAAAAAAGTTTTTATAAGATTACTGGTAGCCAGCCCAAGTGGCTGAGAGCCTGGTTGGCTCCACGATTGCTGATATTGATGATCTACGTTTTTCTGAGTGTTTTTTCTTCCCCCTTCCCCCACTTTTTTTCTCCCCCCTTCCCCCCCCCTCAGTTTTTTTTCCATTTTTTTCTCCTTAGGATACTCTGGGGCAATGTGTGTTTATCCAACCCTTCAGCTCTGCAACTACAGTCTTGTGTCAAAGTGAACACTAATAATTTGAATAGAGGTAACTCATGTACTACTGACACTAGGTCTACTTTATGCAACGTTCTATTGTCTAAAAGTCATCCACATGTAATACAGTCCCACACTGGGACCCAGTGTGGTAGCGCACCTACCATTGACATGCAAATGACAGCAAACATTAAGATCTTGTCATGCAACATTAGGGGTCTTGGTAATCCTGTGAAAAGATTGGCGGCCCTTAGACACTTTAAATCCACAGGGGCAGATATTGTATGTCTACAGGAGACCCACATTCCCCCCGAGGCTATCCCTAGGTTTGGTTCCTGAATATATAGTACCCAAATTCACTCTACATACTCGGCCTATGCAAGAGGGGTGAGTGTCCTGATTCATTGGAGCACTCAGTTCCACTGCTCTCAGAGAGTTATAGACCCAGGAGTGAGATTAATTTTTTTGCTCTGTACAATATCTAATTTGGTATGCATCATAGCCAATATATACCACCCCCCTACTCAGCGGAGACCCTTAGAAGCTTGGCTAAGTTCATGGCGCAATATTCAAATATACCTCTGGTGGCGGTGGGTGACTTCAATAATTATTTGAACCATAAATGGGACAAGCTGCCTGTACCTACCACCATAAATGTCCATAACAAAGGATTAACAACCTTTGCTAGTTTATTATCAGAGCTGGGCTTGACCGATGTGTGGCACAGAAGTCATGCCCATACTAAGCAATACTCTTGCTGCTCCACAGCCCACGGGAGTCTGTCTAGGATTGATCTAGGACTGGGTAATGCTTCTCTACTCCCATTGGTTGATGACTCCGGGTACAGGTATGGAGACAGACACATATCAGACCATCCCACCTTTTGTGCTACAATTACGTTACCTATTGATGCTAAACCCAGGAGTTGGAAACTCAACCCCTTTTGGCTATCGCTATTCCCTACTCCTGATCCGATTAGGGAATGCCTCAAACTCTTTTTGCAGGATAATCTAAACTCAACTCGATTAAGTATGGTCTGGGAGGCTGCAAAAGCATTCTTACGAGATCAATTTATAACCACGATTAATAGAATAAAGATAAATACAAAGGCCTGGAAAATAGAAGTATGTAAGGTACTTAGGGAGTCCGAGGATGCCTATATATGTAATCCTACTGAGGATACAAAAAAAGCGTGGCTGGGGGCACAATCTATGTCCAGCCAGTTGGTAATTCAACTGGCTGAAAATAAGAGATTTTTCTAACAACAAACCCATTTTGAAGAGGGGGAATCTACTGGGCACATGCTGGCTTTACTGGCACGGGGGGCAGGGCTCCCCCTCTCTAGTCTCCTCCTTGTGCGATGCACAGGGAATTGTTCACACAAGTAATTCAGCAGTACTACAAATCTTCCAATCATTTTATGCTGACTTGTATACATCCAAGGTGCATCCCGGGGAAAGAGACATAGTGGGTTTCCTAAACGAGTGCGAGCTGCCTCAATTTTCCGCCTCAGACACAGCCCTCTTAGATGCTTCAATATCAGTGGAGGATATGGCCCTAGCACGAACACATAATAATAAGGCTCCAGGAGCTGATGGACTTCCGTCCGAGGTGTACAAAAGATATGCTGACACATTACTACCTACACTATTGAAGGTCTATAACGATGCATTAGAGAAAGGCACACTACCTGATTCCATGAACAAAGCGATTTTAATAGTATTACTGAAACCCGGTAAAGAAGCCACATCTCCTGACTCTTATAGACCTTACTCACAACGGATGTTAAATTGCTGGCCAGAGTGTTAGCAACGAGACTATCCCTAGTGATCCAAAAGTTGGTCCACAGAGAACAATCTGGATTCATACCCACCAGATCCACAGCCAAAATATTAGACACCTCTTTTTAAACATTCAACTCCCAGTTGAGAACCCCGGTAACCAGGCCATTTTTTCACTGGACGCAGCTGAGGCCTTTGCCAGTGTCGAATGGCCTTATCTGTGGAAAGTATTGGAACATATGGGCTTAGGTAGTACATTTATTAGGTGGGTCAAATTGCTATATGCACAGCCATCAGCTAGAATCAGGGTCAATGGGGAACTCTCAGAACCGATCCCACTGTTCAGAGGCACAAGGTAGGGGTGTCCGTTGTCACCCTTGCTATTTGCCCTAGCTCTGGAACCACTCGCTGCTAGACTGAGAGACGATAGCAGGTTTGTAGGATTCCGACGCAACACGGGGACGGACGTTGTGTCATTATATGCCAACGATACCCTATTGTATCTGGGTGATAGTCAAGATTCCCTGATGGCATCTATGAGCCTTATTAAAATCTTCGGTACGTTACCAGGCTTTTCAAATTTTTTAATTGGAATAAATCGGTACTAATGCCCCTAGACCCACTGACTGCCCCATTGCCTGATTGTGCCTCAATGGTACAGATAGTGTCCTCTTTTCGTTATTTGGGTGTGCAGGTATCCCCGGATGTCTCTCAATATATAACACTCAATCTTGTCCCTCTACTCACTAAATTTAGAGAAAAATGTAATGTCTGGTGCAAATTACCATTGTCGGTAGTTGGGAGAATGAACCTCATAAAAATGGTGTGGTCTCCACAACTATTGTATATCTGTCATAATTCACCGGTGTGGATACCCCGGAGATGGTTTGATAAGGTAGACTCCCAGTTCAGAGAATTAATTTGGCGTAAAAAAACAGTTAGAATCAGCCTGTCCACCCTGCAATACAATAAGGAGGAAGGCGGGCTGGCGGTCCCGCATGCTAGGGCCTATTTCCTCGCCCCCCAATTGCAGCAATTGGGAGGTTGGGGATTGGTAGATAAACTGGACCCCATAAGTAGGCTTCTTTGCACCTCATCAAGTGATGTCACTGCACTGACCAATTTGGAGACAGGATATACACACTTAGACAGGAGACTCCGTCCATAATCTTGTTAAAAAAGCTGTGGACATGTCTTAAACGGTTACTGGGTATAAGAGGCTTCCTTGCAAGTACCCCAATTTGGAGAAATGTCAATTATAGAGAAATACTTAGCTAAAAGGATTTTCGGCATGGGAGGCAGCGGTTCTTCAATTCCTATCACAACTGTACAGTGGTCATGTTCTCAAGTCCTTTATGGAGATCCAGACAGAGTTTGGTATCCCACGTACAAATTTCTTTAGATACCTGCAATTAAGGCATGCTCTACAGCTGCAGTCTAGATACAGTATATGCTGCTCCAGCTGACTGATCATGCCATTATACAGGGGATCCTAATGGAAAAAGAAACGAAAGGTATGATTTCTAGAGGATACGGCATTATCGTTAATGCACTTCAGGCCCCCACTGGTTTACCATGCAAACATAAATGGGAGGAAGATGTGGGTCCGTTGGATGGGGAGACATGGAGTCTTTGTCTCACCTCTGCTCCAGCGGTGTAAATATCGGCCTCGCAGAAACTCTCCCACCTTTATCTGTTGCATAGAGCCTACAGAACGCCTGTCAAACTACATAAATGGGGGATTCGTGATACACCACTCTGCCCTAAGTGTATGAGGGACCATGGGGACCTCATGCACATGTTTTGGAAATGCCAAAACTTTTTTGGTATTGGTCTGAAATTCTAGAGATGATCTCACAAGTGTTTACCTTTACAGTTCCAAAAACTCCTGCAGTGTGCCTGTTGGGTGCCCTGGATGAGGAATCATTGACTCCCTCTGCCCATACAGCGATCATTCAGCTGCTTTATGTAGCGCGAAAATTGATAGCTCAACTCTGGATCACTTCCTGGGTCCCCACCAGGCAACATTGGATCGACCATGTAAATAAAATGTTAATACGTGAAAAGTTGACGTACCAGCATAGAAATGTACCTCGTAAATTCTACATGATGTGGCAAAATTGGTTGGATGTACTGGGTCTGGCACCCCATCAACTGGTTAAATATAGATTGTTACAAGTATTACCTCCAAAATAAAGTGCATAAATTCGAACTAATTGATAGTTATATAACAATTGCAGAAAGACTGTTGACATTGGTGGGTTGGACAATCTAACTAACCGAGTAATGTTCCTAGGGTATAGGAAATAGACTTAATGTTATGTTATACATCATGCATTATGTTCTAGACGCATTGATGTTTACTCCTTTTTTTTTATTTTTCGTTTTTTTTCCGCACTACCACGCTATATGTGAGGCGATATTTAGATGAAGTTACCCTTTGATGGCTTTAAAAGAATTCATATGCTGTATGCTGTTCTCACTGTTACATCAATACTTTGTATAACTTGTAAATTGCTGTGTGGAAATCCAAATAAAATCTGTCTTGATTTAAAAAAAAAAAAATTACTGGTAGCCATAGTAGTGATACTGGCTAGACCCAAAAGGGGAGGGCAAATCATGTGACTTGTGCATCGAAATTACTAGAGTAAGATCCATAACTACTAGTATGTTGCTATGGCATTTTCATCCTCAATGAGGGCACATTAACTGGCACTTGTGTGCATAATGAAACTACTATTGGTCCCATAGGGACTCGGTAGTCCGGTAATGATGCCTAGTGATGCTTTATCTCCACTCAAGTTTCCGCTACGATAGTATCAAAGGGGGAAATGAGGTGGAAACCAAAATGGCTGAATTTAGAACAGGACGGATGGATATTCATTATATTGATGCAGTTGTTTTGACAATGTTTTTACTTGCAAAGTTAATGTTTAATCTTTGTTTATTGATTTTGCACACAAAAATATATAACAAAAAAAAACCAACAGAAAGGTCAAGAGGTTCAAGATTGAGTGCGTAATCAGTACAGTATATGTAAGGGAAACAGTAAGTCAGGTAAACTAGTACATAAGGCAAAAAAGAGTACAATTTGGTGATTTCCTTATAGGTAGAAAACAGGGGAGCATATCTACCCTAATAAGGGGGATGTAAGCGATCATCCAACAAATCCGTGGCGTGAGGTTTCAGTAGACTGCTTATATCAGCAGCATAGAAGACCTTGGAAGGTATTCATGAGGAGAGGTTTGACAACATCTTGGACAACAGTGAAATCCTTCTGAGGGTATATACAAAATAGCTATTGGTAAAAACTAGGTGAGCTGAGATAGGACTAGGTAACATACTAAAAACCTAAGCACCGTGGGTAGATAAACATAAAATGGGGAGAAGAGAAAAAGAAGGGGGAACAAAAGAAGAAAGAAAAGAAAAAAGAAAAAAAAGGGGGGAGGGGTAAGGATAGGGGGGAATGGGAATGAACCAAAGCACTAATAAGGGGAACACATTCAGGTATCTAAGAAGGGTAACAAATATTGTGTCAGGGAAGTCACAGATAGGAGGAAAATTTAGAGGAATGCCGAAAATGATTCCATACTGACCAGGTCAAGGTGTAATCATCAGTTTTATCTGACTCCCAAAAGTTTAACCTTTCTAGATGACCAATATAGTCCATTTCACAGGCCCAACCCACAAAGGACTGAGGTAATGATTTTCTCCATGCCCTGGCAATAACAGTACGTGCCGAAGTCAAGAAGTGTCGGAGAAGACTTTTTTTGTTTTGTTTATAGGATCCAGACAACATCAAAAGCACAGTAATGAGAGGAGAATTATCAATTTTGTCCCCTACTAAATCATAATAGAGAAGAAGTATTTTGTCCCTGTCCGGAGTTTTAAGCGGACAGGTGCTCCAAATGTGATTCATGGTACCTGGGTCCTTAAAACATCTCCAGCAGGTATTTGGAATGGATGGGTCTATTTTATGTAGAGTGGTAGGGCATCGATATCACCTGGGAAGGATCTTATGATTGCACTCCTGTGTGTCAGGTACTCACCAAGGCCGATTTGCTGAGAGAGGCTCCCCTTGCAGCTGGGCGCACGATACCCTCTGGGAGTGGCACAGCGGGTATTGGGCACGAAGAAGAATGGGTCCCCAGCAGGTAGTGGAATAGCGGGGAGGTTCTTCAGGCAGAGAAGAGATCCATGCTGGGTGGCTGACACCTCACCGGAGCCGACTGAGCAGGAATCTGGAGATGATGGCTGAAGCCGGATGCAGAGTTTCAAACACAAAGGCAGAAGTCCAGGAACAGGCCAGGGGTCAAACACGAGTGGTCAAGCAGGCAGAGGATCGAACACTAGGGGTGAGGCAGAGGCAAAGTCCAAGAGCAGGCCAAGGGTCAAACACGGGTAGTCCAACAGGCTGAAGATCCAACACTAGGGTGAGGCAGAGGCAAAGTCCAAGAGCAAGCCGAGGGTCATACACGGGTGTTCAGGCAGGTAGAGAAGTCCAGAAGGTAGCCAAGGGTCAAGCACAAGAGAGGTTCAAGCAAGGTCAGGGTCGATCCGGGTCACAACGGGCAGGCACAGGTACACAGGAACAGATTACAGGAGCTGAAAAGACAAACCAGCAACAAACACAGGACATAGCTGTCTTCAAAGGCCCGCCAGGGGAATGTCCCATTGTGCGCGCATGCGTTCGTACTGATGCGCTGCGTCGTGCACCCACGTGAGCTGATCCGTTCGGGACACGCGCTCGCACCCGCCGATTGTGTAACGGTACGCGCTGATGTGCAATTCTACCACGCAGGCGCATGGGGAAATGCCGATATTGACAGGCTCTGATTCTGCCATTCCCCTGACACTGTGCTCTAGAAGATATGGAGGTCTTTTAAGTAAATGTCAGTATTTTGTCCCAGTCAAAGGCAGTGCTTGGAGTATCAAATTCCTGTTCCAATTTAGCAATAAAAGATGGGCTATGTGGTAGGGTGGTCTTCAGCAAAACCTGGTATATAAGAGATAAGGGGTGAAACGGCCTGTCAGGAAGAGTTAGCAAGCTTTCGAAATCAGTAAGTGGTCTGGTTAGAGCAGTCATGGGTATAATACCAGTTAGGTAATGGCGGAGTTGAGAATATTCCAACCACGCCCTGGCCTGGTTATGACAAGACCCCAGCAGTTGTGACATTGGGACAATATACCATTTTGCAGGGTGTGACCAAGTACCAGTTTCTCTTCCTTATTCTGAATAAGAAAACGGGATTGATGAATAGTAAGAGGGAATGCAAGAGTTTCAAAAAGCGGTGATAATGGGCCAGGTCTTGACATGAGTAAGCCCTTCCCTACATAAGAGTCCTACGTGCGGAGAGTAGAAGCCACTAGGAGGGGCAAGGCATCCGTCTGTGGTCTGTCTTTTTGGTCGGTCCATAGTAGGGACATGATGTCAGGAGCGAGAAGGTCATTTTCTAGGACCGTCCATAATTTAGAGTCCTGGCTATGATACCAGTCAAGGATACTGAGAAAGCAAGATGCTCTATGGTAAAGGAGTATGTGAGGTAAAGCCACCCCTCCTCTAGATCCTTAAGACATGATGTGCAAGAAGTATGTGTTCGGACAACTGCTCTTCAGGGGAGATTTAGTCAGGTAGAAGACGATGTGAACCAAATGAGACAAGAGGCAATGCTAAAGAGGGATCAATTAAATATGTGCATGCATAAAATGGACGATATGGAGAATAGGTTACGTAGGAAAACAATAAGGGTTCTGGGTCTTCCCGAGAGAAGTGAAGGTAATAACCCCATAGAATTTATGGAAGGTTGGCTCAAGGAAACATTTGGTAAGGACTCTTTATCAAGTTTCTTTGCAATCGAGCGTGCGCATAGAGTCGCCTCCAGGGCACCATCTTCAGGGGGTCAGCAAGGCCCCTTATTGTCAAGCTCCTGCACTTTAAGGACAAGGTTGCCATTCCCCAGAAAGCAAGAGAAATAAAAAATATACAGCATAACGGTGTAAGGATTTCATTTTTTCCAGACTTCTCCCCTGAGCTACAGAAACAAAGCGCAAAGTTCATAGAGTGCAAACGCAGATTGCAACAGTTTACAATTAATTATCCTGCACGCTTACAAATAACAGCATTTGGGGAAGTCAAGTTTTTTAATTCTCCTGCAGAAGTAACATCATGGTTGGAAAAGAAGGAAGGAAGGTTACAGCGGGGTGAAGGAACATGAGAAGATAAGAAAATGGTTGTGCCTATTCAATTTAATGTTCTCCTAAATTTTTTTTTTTTTTTTTGCCCTTTTTGTAATATCGGGACATCTCTTTTTTCTCCAGGACTTATATTTCTATATATATATATATATATATATATATATAGATGTGTGGGAGTGGGGGGCAGGAAGTAAACACTTATGAATACATTGGTTATTTTGGGGATAGTTCTCCTCCTATTAGGTTTAGGTAGTAACACATAAAAGAGATATATCACTTCAGGGGGTTGACACAGTCACTGTAGAAGCCCTTAGTATGTGCCCAAAGTTGGGCAAGGGGGAAATGGGAAATTGGGTGGGGGGAGGAAGGGGGGTAGGGTGAGAGAGTTGGGGAGGTTAGGGAGGAGAGGGAGATGGGGAGGGAGGGGTAGGGCATGGGGTGTGTATATAGTTGCATGGGAGTATGAGGGTGGAAGATATGTGTTGTGGTATGATATAAGATGTTTTGAGTCTGCACAGGAGGGAAAATCACTGAGGATGAACACAAGAATTAAGGTAAAAATATTACAGAACTTTAGGCATAAAGGGACTAGGGATAAGAATAAGAATTATCCTGAGAGGAGAAAGGGAATAAGGACAGGAGAATGATAGGTACTAGGGACGGTAGAGGAAAAACCCCAGATCTAGTAAGGCAAGTTAAGATATGTTCATGGAATGTGCGGGGAGTAAGGGATATGTCTAAAAGACAGACAATGTTTCTATGGCTGGGACTGGTGGATTTAAAATACTCTGCCTGCAGGAGACACACCTTGAGAAAGAAACAATTAGTGCCCTAAGGCATAGGAACTACCAGGTGCAGTATCACTCTACCCATACCTCCTATTCAAGGGGCGTGAGTACATTGACAAATTCTGGATTGGTTTTCTCCTGCAGACAGAGTAAGGTGGATGAGAATGGATGGTATATTTTTCTTTTTTGTGCAATTGAAAGTAGAGAATGTGTATTAGCCAATGTTTACAGTGGGGCAAAAAAGTATTTAGTCAGCCACCAATTGTGCAAGTTCTCCCACTTAAAAAGATGAGAGAGGCCTGTAATTGTCATCATAGGTATACCTCAACTATGAGAGACAAAATGTGGAAACAAATCCAGACAATCACATTGTCTGATTTTTGAAAGAATTTATTTGCAAATTATGGTGTTAAATAAGTATTTGGTCAATATCAAAAGTTCATCTCAATACTTTGTTATATATCCTTTGTTGGCAATGACAGAAGTCAAACGTTTTCTGTAAGTTTTCACAAAGTTGTCACACACTGTTGCTGGTATGTTGCCCATTCCTCCATTCAGATCTCCTCTAGAGCAGTGATGTTTTGGGGCTGTTGCTGGACTTTCAACTCCCTCCAAAGGTTTTCTATTGGGTTGAGATCTGGAGACTGGCTAGGCCACTCCAGGACCTTGAAATGCTTCTTACGAAGCCACTCCTTCGTTACCCGGGCAGTGTGTTTGGGATCATTGTCATGCTCAAAGACTCAGCCACATTTCATCTTCAATGCCCTTGCTGATGGGAGGTTTGCACTCAAAATCTTACGATACATGGCCCCATTCATTCTTTCATGTACATGGATCAGTCGTCCTGTTCCCTTTGCAGAGAAACAGCCCCAAAGCATGATGTTGCCACCCCCATGCTTCACAGTAGGTATGGTGTTTTTTGTTGCAACTCAGCATTCTCTCTCCTCCAAACACGACGAGTTGTGTTTCTACCAAACAGTTCTACTTTGGTTTCATCTGACCATATGACATTCTCCCAATCCCCTTCTGGATCATCCAAATGCTCTCTAGCAAACCTCAGACGGGCCTGGACATGTACTGGCTTAAGCAGGGGGACATGTCTGGCACTGCAGGATCTGAGTCCCTGGTGGCGTAGTGTGTTACTGATGGTAGCCTTTGTTACGTTGGTCCCAGCTCTCTGCGGGTCATTCACTAGGTCCCCCCGTGTGGTTCTGGGATTTTTGCTCACCGTTCTTGTGATAATTTTGACCCCACGGGGTGAGATCTTGCGTGGAGCCCCAGATCGAGGGAGATGATCAGTGGTCTTGTATGTCTACCATTTTCTAATTATTGCTCCCACAGTTGATTTCTTCACACCAGGCTGCTTGCCTATTGCAGATTCAGTCTTCCCAGGCTGGTGCAGGTGTGCAATTTTGTTTCTGGTGTCCTTCGACAGCTCTTTGGTCTTCACCATAATGGAGTTTGGAGTGTGACTGAGGCTGTGGACAGGTGTCTTTTATACTGATAACAAGTTCAAACAGGTGCCATTAATACAGGTAATGAGTAGACGTGCACACTGAAATATTTCCTTTCGGAATTTCGTTTTGGTCCGAAAAATAAATTTATTTAGTTACTCCCGAAATTCTTTTTTATTTATTTCGTTTTTCATTACAAAATTGCATTCGTCCAAAAATCCAAATTAATTAAGGTTGAAGATTCGACGGAGCAGCTAAACTGTACGACGCCGCAATCGTATATTTCCGGTCGAATTTACCGTCTACAAGCTAGCTGTAGTAGAATTCTAATGTTGTATGACTAGTAATAATTATATTTATTAATTATTTTACTAGTCAACCAACATTAGAATTTTTCTATAGCCTATGGGCGGATGCATTTAACCGGAAATGTACGATTGCAGCGTCGTACAGTTTACCTGCTCCGTCGAATCTTCTTAGAACTTTCGACAGACACCATAAGCCAAAGATTCGACGTTTGTATGTTTTTCATTGCTTTGTCGAATCTTTGTCGTTCATGTTGAATGGTCTACTCTACCCCAACAGTCAGCCAACTTTCACATTCGTTTCTCAATCTCCAAGTGCAATGGCAGGCGCGGCATCCGACGTTGTGTCAGATATTGATATGGCATTATAATATAGAATCTATAATAATAAATACCCCCCCACAACACGGGCAGCCTCTGAGGCTCGAAACACTAGCAACACTAGTATCACTATCAAGTTCACAACACTAACACAATAGCAGCAGATTATTATGAAAAAGTTAAGTTGAACTGTAGCTTACTTCACTATTGTTCTGCTGCTGTGCTTATGCTTAATTGCTAAATAATTCAGGTTCCCTGACAAATGGACTAGCTAAGATTGACTGTCTTCTGAAATGATTCAGTGTGTGTGTCTCTCTCTGCTAGCAAATCGTAAGTTAAAGTAAGTTGGCTGTACGTGTGTACTTAGTTCTAGCTATTTTACTGCATCTCCTCTTTGATTACAATCGGCCAATAACATTCATCATCATCATTAGTTTTATTTTACTTCCCCCACCCAATTCCAGCAGCGATCTTTTCTCTCTATGTCTAATCTTTTCTCTCTATGTCAAATCTTTTCTCTCTATGTCTAATCTTTTCTCTCTATGTAGAATAATCTTGGACTAATAGAGTTAGGCACATTTAACCATAGGTTCGATAGACACAGATTGTTATTGTCAGCGTCATGTCGAATCTCCTATTTATATCGAACTGTTGTTTTAACGAAAATGAAAATAAAGCATTTGATTATGTTGGATCTTTTGTTTTTTGTACTCTGCACTTTCGTTATCGTTTGTTAAAACGATAACCAAAATACCTGAAATTCGGACGAAAATGCATTCGGACGAAAATGAATGCACATGTCTAGTAATGAGTGGAGGACAGAGGAGCCTCTAAGATAAAGGTCTGTGAGAGACAGAAATCTTGCTTGTTTGTAGGTGACCAAATACTTATTTTCCACCATAATTTGCAAATAAATTCTTTCAAAAATCAGACAATGTGATTGTCTGGATTTGTTTCCACATTTTGTCTCTCATAGTTGAGGTATAACTATGATGACAATTACAGGTCTCTCTCATCTTTTTAAGTGAGAGAACTTGCAATTCGTGGCTGACTAAATACTTTTTTGCCCCACTGTATATCCCTCCTCCATTTAGCACAGAAATTATGTAAGATTTAATAAGATTCATAGCAGATAAACCTGGAGTGCTGGTTATAGTGGCAGGCGATTTCAATATGACTATGAATAATAGCATAGATAAGTTTCCACCGAGGGTTGCTCTCGGTGGGGCACCTAGTGGCCCGCTCCTCCAATATTGTGAGGAGATAGGGTTGGTGGATGTCTGGAGAAGGGGGCATCCGGGAGTGAAACAGTACTTGTGCCACTCTAGGACACATGCTACTTTGTCCAGAATTGACCTCATGCTGTGCAATGAGGAAGCTCTGAATTTACTGGAAAAGGTAGATTATGAGCCAAGGGGGATCTCAGACCACTCACCAGTAGATTTTTCAATAAGAACAAGGACGAGCTATAGTAGAGGAGACTGGAAAGTAAATCCCTTTTGGCTCGAAATAATTGAAGATGCTGGGGTAATTGCAGCCAGGTTAGAGGAATTTATAAACATAAACTCAGGATCAGCCCCACTGGGTATAATTTGGGATTCCCTGAAGGCTTTTCTTCGGGGTGTGTTGATACAGAAAATCTCCTATGTTAAGAAACAATCACAGGCTAAGAAAATCAAAGCAAGATAGAGGGTGAGAGGGGCCAAAGTGCGGTATGTGGAGAAACCCACCCTAGCCAATTATGGTAAGTGGGTGGAGAGCCAAGAAGAATATAGGAAATTAGTTTTGGAAAAAGCGGAAAAAAAATGTTTCAGAGACAGAGTTTTTTTGGGGAAGGAGAGCAAGTGGGAAGAACCCTGGCTCTAATAGCCAGGGCAAATAGCCCCCCAACCACTATACCAGCAATTTGGGACAAGGAAGGGAAAATTATAAGAGCCACCCCGGAAATAGTAAAGGAATTTAAAAACTATTATGAAAACCTGTACAGCACACCACAATTAAATGTAGAGGGTGAAATGTGGGATTTTTTTTGAAAAATTGAAGATACCCCCCTTAATAAAGAGAAGACAGGGAAGAATTGGAAGCCCCATTGACGTTGGAAGAGTTGCAAAGGGTAATAGCAGATATGGCAAACCAAATAAAATATAATTATTCTGAAAAATAAAACAAATGTAAGGGTACTAATTTTAGCAATACTTGCCGCTCCAATAAAAATAAAGTGCAAAGTGCAAACGTACAACCAATAAAAAGTGCACAGTGCAAATTAGGACAAATGCAAACATAAATATTATACATCAAAATTAACAGTGCTAACTACTCTGTATAAAACACCATAAGTGCCCCAATATTGTACATCAAATATTAAAGTGCATAGATAAACATCATCAGTGTTAAATGCTCCATATAAAACACCACAAGTTAATTCCAAAGAACTGTGAAAAAGTCCTATATGGCAATCCAAACTAATGCGTGCAGGTGAAATCCAAATGTGATAACATTCGTCATGCTGAGATATCCTTAGTGCTGAAAAACATGCTCCGGTGCACCTCAGTGGCCCCCTTAGGCTAATCTGCTCACCTCAGAGTGTGTGACCCAGCTGCTACCCTGAGTCCAAACACGCTTTGGAGCCACCCCTGGGCTCAGTGCTGATGTCAGAGATACTCCTCCAGATGGATTCAATGCAGCTCCATACATAAGAATGAAAGGGAAACTATATAGTGTAATATAGCCAGATGAAATTTATTGAATAAAACCACTCCCCACAATGGGGTACTCACATAGTACTGGTGCGTCAGTGCACCATTCTACAATAGCCTTCAATGTCAAGGTATAGAAACCGCCAGACGTATGGTGTGGTATGCTGCAGCAACAAACTTCTGCTGTGTGTGCTCCGTGATGCTCTCTCCATCCTGGCCCCTCCCCTACGCGTGTTTGACGCGTGTTCGACACAGGGATCACGTGTCTTCATCAGGGGGACGTATTGCTCCCTAAACTCTTGGAGGTGTTTAATGGGGCCGCGGAGGAAGGGAAATTGCCCATATCTATGACAGAAGCCACAATAATTGTATTACTAAAAGAAGGGGAGAATCCGCTTGATGTGGCTTCATATAGGCCTATATCACTTTTGTGCTCAGACGTGAAGATCTTGGCAAAAGCCTTGGCAACAAGGCTGAATAGAATAATTTCTAAAGAGATACATCCAGACCAAACCGGTTTTATACCGGATAGATCTACGAGTGTGAATATAAGGCGAGTGTATTTAAATATGCAGCTGCCAATAGAGAACGGAGGGAATAGAGCTGTCTTATCATAAATAAATTAAAAAAAAAAAAAAAAGATGATTTTCAGGATGTTATTACGGGCTTCCTGACCTGGTGTGAACCCAACCTGGTCAAGGTGTATAAGGTCAGGAAGAAGGGGTGTGAGACAATTGGCAATAATTTTGGAATAAATACGTATATCAATATTAGTGAGGGAAATGGGGCGGTAGCTACCACATAAGGACGAATCTTTGCCGGGTTTAGGTAAAACTGTGATGTGAGCTTCTAAGACTCAGGCGGAGAAAGTCGTATCTCCAGAGATTACGTTGTAGGTCTTAGTAAGGAAAGAGGAGAGAGGGCCCTAACAAAAAAATTATAAAACTGAGTCGTAAAACCGTCTGGGCCTGGGCTTTTATTAGGTTTGAGCATGGAAATAACACCTAACAGATATATATATATATATATATATATATATATATATATATACACATGATTCCCTGTAGTATCCATATAATATGTATAGGCATATGCTAAAGTGTATATGAATCCGAAGTACACATAAGTACAAGGGGGGTGAGGTGGCGATATATAGTATTTCTATTGTTTGTCATATATAATAATAATATATGATTGTTTTGGAGGATGGAAAATAATACATAGAAATATGGGTTAGAGAATGAAGTTGATTTTCAGGGGTTGGGTATTTGTAGCTGAAAGTGTTGGGAGTATGCAATTATGCAGTAATATGCAATATTGTGTAAGCATATAAAAAAGATATAGATGCATAACCACGTATCTGGAGATGGGTAGAAAAGACACTGGTGTGTGTATGCAGGGTAGCGGGGGGGGACAGAAGGGGGGAAAAAGAGGGGAGGAGGGGGGGTTGGGGGGAAAGAGAGAGGGGCGGGGGAAGTGGGGTTTGGGGGGGTTGGGGAAGGGAAATGGGAGGACTGTTTGATTGGCAAGTACTTACTTGGAGACTAAAAAGTGTCCTTCACGCTGGTGGATGATGAATAGTGATGGTAGCTAAACAATTGTATAAAAAAAAATAATACTTAACAAAAAAGTGATAATATTGCAGCAAAATGAGGGTGTTCACACCAACACTTAGTACAGTAAATATTTGAATAAATTTCGCGCAATATTAATAAAACATGTGAATGAGTGTAAAGAATTGTGTGCTTAGATAAAAAAAGGAGGGTATACAGATAGTAGTTGCTGCAGCTATTATTGCTAGGATCAATGATCTCTATATTGCATTAATAGCAATCGCCGCTATTCTCTGATAAAATGATAATTTTGAAATATACGTGAATAAATACATATAAATGACTGCGGTGATGTTATAGTTCCACTCTACAATAAACGTGAATAAAAACAGCGTGAATAAAAAACAAATTGCCGTGGATAAAAAGCAACTCCTTGTGGATAAAAAACAACAAATTCTTCTATAATCATTAATCGTATGTGCAATCAATCATGAATAATATCATAAAGCAATAAACATAAAAATGGTGAACATAAAAATGTGTAATAATAGTCCACTTCGATGCTATAATAAAGTGTAGGTGATTAAATTATGATATCAAAATAATTTGAAGGAGGTAGATGGGTAGCAGCATATAAACAGTCTATAAGTATTTCTTCTATTTAATTCTGGTCTATGTGATGTAATGGGTATGTTTTCTCTGCTGATGGTGTCTCCTAGTATGGTCTCACAGAACCCTCACCTTCAGTTTGTAGTACTCAGGCATTCAGTGACTGTAGCTTTAAGATGTGGGAGTAATCTCTGGGAACCTCTCTTTCTTTGTTATTTTTTCTCCATCGTTCCTTCTATGTGGCTCCGCTCTGGTATACTCAGCAATGGGGGGAGATAAATAGAGAGGGAAGGGGGAGAAAAGAGGCTCCACTAGTGTATTATAGTTTAGAATCAAAGGGGGGGTATTTATTTAGGTATTGCTCTTACATTTATTATATTAAAAACAGGCAGAGTAAATAAACAAATGATCTGGCGTTCTCAGTGCCCTCTCACTTGTGCTTCAGATAGTGTGTACCGCTCCAGCCAATCCCTACGCGTTACGACACTGTCACGTGTCTTCATCTGGGGAACTGGATTGGCTTTAGCCGTAAAGAATCCAAATGGATTCATACTTTGCGTACCCTTGTACCAGGGGGCCTGAACGTAGAGTTCGATTTAAACTGTTTTTTAAATAATTTTTAATAAATTTTAAATAATTTTTAACATTAATTTTAATCTACATTAGCATCGAATATGGTTATTTACCCTCCTAAAATATTGGATGAGGAATCAAAACTTTTAATATGATATTTTTAATATAACTTTTAATATATATAGGCCTTAGTACAAACTTCTTTAAGATCAATAGTGACCAGCCCACAATATAATTAGCTTTAATTACACTGTGTATTGTAGAATATATTAGAATCATGCAAATTGATATATGTATATATATATATTTTACTCATTTGAGTATTTAAGAATCAAATATTCCATAATTGCTTAAGTAAAGTGTATGAAATTGAAAATAGATTAACTGGTTAATTCACCAGAGCACTCTCATACCTGCTTCATCCATACACTAGAATAAACGATAAAGGAAAGGAATCTTTAAACCTATTTATTATAAATTATTAAATTTGGAGACGCTGCAACATATATTTATAATTTTACACATAAGTCCAACATTTGTTGCTGCATAAAACAACATCAGTAAATATTGTATGGAAATTAGCTGTAATTTTATTCAAAATCCCCGTAATACAACAACGTCCGTGACATGTAGCAGCCGCAATATACTAGACTATTCAAGTAAATTGCCACCAAAAAAATGGCTGCCCACATGGATGTCTATGAAATAGAGTAATATTAACATACACCTTCATCAAAATGGAGGAGACTAAACTTCCCTAGACTGAAGAAAAATGGCTGCCGAGTGAATTCAATATAAATCACAAGTAAGATGGCGGTTTCAGAACTTCCGGTTCTATAATATAGAAGCTTACACAGAATAGCCAATCCGGTTCCCCAGATGAAGACACGTGACGGTGTCGTAACACGTAGGGATTGGCTGGAGCTGTACACAATATCTGAAGCACAAGTGAGAGGGCGCTGAGAACGCCAGATTGTTTGTTTATTTACTCTGCCTGTTTTTAATATAATAAATGTAAGAGCAATACCTAAATAAATACCCCCCCCCTTTGATTCTAAACTATAACACACTAGTGGAGCCTCTTTTCTCCCCCTTCCCTCTCTATTTATCTCCCCCATTGCTGAGTATATCAGAGCGGAGCCACATAGAAGGAACGATGGAGAAAAAATAACAAAGAAAGAGAGGCTCCCAGAGATTACTCCCACATCTTAAAGCTACAATCACTGAATGCCTGAGTACTACAAACTGAAGGTGAGGGTTCTGTGAGACCATACTAGGAGACACCATCAGCAGAGAAAACATACCCATTACATCACATAGACCAGAATTAAATAGAAGAAATACTTATAGACTGTTTATATGTTGCTACCCATCTACCTCCTTCAAATTATTTTGATATCATAATTTAATCACCTGCACTTTATTATAGCATCGAAGTGGACTATTATTACACAATTTTATGTTCACCATTTTTATGTTTATTGCTATATGATATTATTCATGATTGATTGCACATACGATTAATGATTATAGAAGAATTTGTTGTTTTTTATCCACAAGGAGTTGCTTTTTATCCACGGCAATTTATTTATTCACGCTGTTTTTATTCACGTTTATTGTAGAGTGGAACTATAACATCACCGCAGTCATTTATATGTATTTATTCACGTATATTCATCATTGATCCTAGCAATAATAGCTGCAGCAACTACTATCTGTATACCCTCCTTTTTTTATCTAAGCACACAATTCTTTACACTCATTCACATGTTTTATTAATATTGCGCGAAATGTATTCAAATATTTACTGTACTAAGTGTTGGTGTGAACACCCTCATTTTGCTGCAATATTATCACTTTTTTGTTAAGTATTATTTTTTTTATACAATTGTTTAGCTACCATCACTATTCATCATCCACCAGCGCGAAGGACACTTTTTAGTCTCGCTGTTTTAGATTTCACATATACAAACCTTTGCTGCTAACATGGATGTATTCACATATATTGAAAATAGAAAAGTAAATTTAGATGAGGTATTTAACCCACAGAATAAAACATGTAATACAGATCTAGAAAGTATGACTAGGAAATTAGGACATCATATGGAGAAAAAAATCAACCTTTGGTGGGACACTAATACATTTGAAAGATATATTAGAGAAAATATTGTCCCCAGGAGATTAAGGTGGGAATTGCCACCAAATGATGGACTGACTGACAAAGAATCAATGGAAGAATGGTTTGCGTTCTGCAATAATAAAAGCTTAGAAGGTTTAAAATTTCTATTAGAACGCAAACTCAAGAAAACCGCAATATTAGAACAACAAATAGAAGAAATCAAACAAAAAATGGAACCACTCAAAGAAACCACGGAGTTCAAGAGATTGGCAACTCAACTTAATAAAGATTTAATCGCTAAAGACCTAGAAGTGCAAAACCGGAAAATGAAAAAATTTCAAAGGGATATAACAGATTACAAAACGGACCAAGTTTTTAAATGGCAAAGTAAAATTGAACCGGCCCCTCCTGCATCCACATATTCAACACAGGAAAGGGAAGTCAGAATACAAGACCCTACAACATCACATATACTCAATCCACCAAGATGGGAAGAAAGAGAAAGACGCATAGAAACAACGCGTCCATACCGAGACAGATCCAACCCGAATGGCCCCAACCATACAAGAAGAGATGAAAGAGATATATATGGAGGCACACCAAGAACCAACTATGATCAAAGAAACAACTACGGATATGGACAACACACTCCAAAAAGAGGAGGAAAGAAGCCCTTCAGGAAACCGTTCAAGAATAGAAATTGGCAACAAAATGAAAGAAACCCAAGAGAAAATAGAACACCATCATATCAACAAGAATACCGAGATGGATATGGATGTACTCCGATTCCCATGTATAACAGATTTGATCCCATCAGGGACTACCAAGAACAATACTATGAAAACCCATATTATTATGGAAATCAACAAAATTACAATACACAAAGGCCTTTTTTAGAGAGAGAGGGAAGAGAATACTCCCCCCGGAGACCTCCGCAAGAGACACGTCATTCACCCAGGAGACGACCCCAAGAAGATCAAAAAAGAAACTCCCCAGAACGAAGAGAGGACGGAGATCAGGGAAGAGACTCCAAAAGAGAAAAAGAATAGTTGGAGAAAATGTAGTGAACATAAGTGGAAAAGAGATAACAACAGAAGAGCTGGCAGTATTAGACAAAGGCCTTAAACACGCACCTACAAATAACCTTAATAAATTCAGTACATATATAGGGATACAAAAATACATTAGGAAAATCATTATAAAAAAATACGTGATGAACAATTTGTGGAAGCCAGAAAATTCAAGGATTGATACCATACAGCCAGAAGTACACAGTACATTACGAAATGCTTCATTATTCAACCCACAAATGTCCAATAATCAAAATGTAGAAGTCTTCAAAAATTTAGTTTTACAAGACATAGACTCCATAAAAATTAAAAAAGCTGCAGACCCTATACATATGAAAAAGGGCATAAAACGCCTGACAGAAAGGAAAGATATTATAATCAGGCCGGCAGACAAGGGAGGTGCAATAGTTCTACAGTCAAAGGAACAATATCTTGCTGAATTAAACAGACAGTTGCAAGATGAAACAACATATACTAGACTACTTGGGAATCCAACCACTAAATACAAGAAACAATTAGAAGCTAGGGATGAGCCGAACACCCCCCGGTTCGGTTCGCACCAGAACCTGCGAACGGACCGAAAGTTCGCACGAACGTTAGAACCCCATTGACGTCTATGGGACTCGAACATTCGAAATCAAAAGTGTTAATTTTAAAAACTAATTTGCATGTTATTGTCCTAAAAAGGGTTTGGGGACCCGGGTCCTACCCCAGGGGACATGTATCAATGCAAAAAAAACTTTTAAAAACGGCCGTTTTTTCGGGAGCAGTGATTTTAATGATGCTTAAAGTAAAAAAAAAAAAAAGTGAAATATTCCTTTAAATATCGTACCTGAGGGGTGTCTATAGTATGCCTGTAAAGTGACGCGTGTTTCCCGTGTTTAGAACTGTCCCTGCACCAAATGTCATTTTTAAAGGAAAAAATCTCATTTAAAACTGCTTGCGGGTTTAATGTAATGTCGGGTCCTGGCAATATGGATGAAAATCAGTGAGACAAACGGCATGGGTACCCCCCAGTCCATTACCAGGCCCTTTGGGTCTTGTATGGATATTAAGGGGAACCCCACACCCAAATTAAAATAAGGAAAGGTGTGGGGCCACCAGGCCCTATATACTCTGAACAGCAGTATACAGGCGGTGCAAACAAGACAGGGACTGTAGGTTTGTTGTTAAGTAGAATCTCTTTGTAAGTTTGAATGGGTACATTTTTAACGTGTTTAGCTCCAGCCAAAAAATCTTTAAGCTTTTTGGAAAACATAGGGAAGGGTTATCACCCCTGTGACATTTGTTTTGCTGTCTTTCCTCCTCTTTAGAAGATTTCACCTTACTTTTTGTCCCAATGGATTGGAAAGCATCAGTGGAAAGGAGAAATGTTTTTCCCATATTAACTCTTACAGGAGAGAATTTCCCTTCCTAGGGGTAGATTTCATCTCACTTCCTGTTGTCTCCTTCTGTTTGCAAGTAGGAGTCGTTTGTAAGTTAGTTGTTTGAAAGTAGGGTCCTGCCCTATATACTCAGCAGAAATTTGGGTCTTAGGTGTTGCTGTGGCCACAACACTGTAAGCCCTCACAGGGCCCTGCTGTGAAATATTAGATCAAGAATTGTAATTACATGCCCCTGTTGAACAGGAGCTGAAAAATTAGGCCTTAGGCACTGGTGCTGGTGCCACAACACTGCAACCCCTCACAGACACTCTAATTGGAACGCAGGAACGAGCCCTGCTGCAAAGTATTGCATCAAAAATTGTAATTACACGCCCCTGTTAAACAGGGGCAGAAAAAATGGTCCTTAGGCACTGGTGCTGGTGCCACAACACTGCAACCCCTCACAGACACTCTAGTTGGAACGCAGGAACGAGCCCTGCTGCAAACTATTGCATCAAAAATTGTAATTACACGCCCCTGTTAAACAGGGGCAGAAAAAATGGGCCTTAGGCACTGGTGCTGGTGCCACAACACTGCAACCCCTCACAGACACTCTAGTTGGAACGCAGGAACGAGCCCTGCTGCAAAGTATTGCATCAAAAATTGTAATTACACGCCCCTGTTAAACAGGGGCAGAAAAAATGGGCCTTAGGCACTGGTGCTGGTGCCACAACACTGCAACCCCTCACAGACACTCTAGTTGGAATGCAGGAACGAGCCCTGCTGCAAAGTATTACATCAAAAATTGTAATTACACGCCCCTGTTAAACAGGGGCTGAAAAATTGTGCCTTAGGCATTGGTGGTGGCGCCCAGAACCAAAAATGTTCTTACAAGCTATCAGCGTGATGATTGAGGAGGAAGAGGATAATTACTCAGGGATAGTCACTCAGCATCAGCATAGGCAGTCTTTGAAGGGATCTGAGATTTCAAAAAAAATTATTCGGTTACATCAGCATTCAGGTGCTTGGTAGCTGGTGATGATCCAAGACTGATTCATTTTTATGAAGGTCAGTTGATCGACCGAGTCAGTGGACAGACGCACCCTGTGATCGGTTACCACGCCTCCAGCAGCACTGAATGTGCGTTCCGAAAGAACGCTGGATGCAGGACAGGCCAGTAGCTCAATTGCATACTGTGCAAGCTCTGGCCAGTGATCCATCCTCAAGACCCAGTAACCCAGAGGATTTTCGGTGGGAAAGGTGTCCAAGTCTGATCTTGCCCCTAGGTATTCCTGCACCATGTAAAACAGACGCTGGCGATGGTTGCTGGAACCGATCATACCTTGGGGCTGCGGACCAAAAAATTGTCTGAACGCATCGGTCAGACGGCCACCTTCTCCACCGCTCCTTCTTTGACTGACCGAAGCCTCAGCAACACGTTGTCCAGAAACAGGAGTTTGTAACCTCCCAGTCTCTGGGAACGCGTTGCACAGACCTTTCTGCAAGGCCTCCCGAAGATGTTTCATCCTCTGCTCCCTCTGCGATGGCAAGATAAGATCCGCAACCTTACCCTTGTAACATGGATCAAGGAGGGTTGCCAGCCAGCATTGGTCCTTCTCCTTGATACCACGAATACGAGGTTCCTTACGCAGGCTTTGCAGGATCAGGGAGGCCATGCAGCGTAGGTTTGCTGAGGCATTCGGTCCGGAGTCCTCTGGGTCACTAAGGACGACATGGTCCGCAGCCACCTCCTCCCAGCCACGTACAAGTCCATGTGTTTCTTGGGACTGATCCCTTAAAGACTGCTGCTGATGCTGAGTGCCAGGCTCCACCTCCATACTGACACAATCTTCCTCCTCCTCCTCCTCCTCCTCTTCCTCGTCCTCTTCCTGTGTGATCGGCGGGCACGCAGGAACACTGTCTGGATAAAGGGGGCCTTGAGAGCTAAGGAAGTCCTCCTCTTCCTGCCTCTGTTCTGCCTCAAGTGCCCTGTCCATTATTCCACACAGCGTGTGCTCCAACAGGTGGACAAGGGGGACAGTGTCACTGATGCATGCACTGTCACTGCTCACCATCCTCGTGGCCTCCTCAAATGGTGACAGGACAGTGCATGCATCCCTGATCATGGCCAACTGGCGTGGGGAAAAAAAAACAAGCTCCCCTGACCCTGTCCTGGTGCCATAGCCGCACAGGTACTCATTGATGGCCCTCTGCTGCGTGTGCAGCCGCTGCAGCATGGCCAACGTTGAGTTCCACCTGGTGGGCATGTCACAGATTAGGCGGTTCTTGGGCAGGTTAAACTCCTTTTGGAGGTCCGTCAGCCGAGCACTGGCATTATATGACCGGCGGAAATGCACACAGACTTTCCTGGCCTGCCTCAGGACATCCTGTAAGCCCGGGTACCTGCCCAAGAACCGCTGCACCACCAAGTTAAGGACGTGAGCCAAACAGGGCACATGGGTCATTTGTCCCTGTCGGAGGGCAGAGAGGAGGTTGGTGCCATTGTCGCAAACCACCATTCCTGCCTTAAGTTTGCGTGGCGTCAACCATCTCTGAACCTGCCCCTGCAGAGCTGACAGAACCTCTGCCCCAGTGTGGCTCCTGTCCCCCAAGCACACCAGCTCAAGCACCGCATGGCATCTTTTGGCCTGCGTACTTGCGTAGCCCCTTGAACAACTACGGAGCACCGCTGGTTCCGAGGAAGAGGCCATGGAGGAAGAAGAAGAGGAGGGGGTGGAGGAGAGAGGTGTGTCACAATCATTAGCATTTTGGAGGCGTGGTGGCGGAACAACCTCCAACACTACTGCACCTTGTCCTGTATCCTTCCCAGCTGCCAGCAGAGTCACCCAATGCGCCGTGAAACGTAGGTAACGTCCCTGTCCATGCCTGCTGGACCATGAGTCAGCGGTAATATTCACCTTACCGCTGACCGCCCTGTCCAGCGAGGCATGGACATTGCCTTCCACATGCTGGTAGAGAGCCGGAATCGCCTTCCGTGAGAAAAAGTGGCGTTTGGGTACCTGCCACTGAGGAACCGCACATTCCACAAACTCACGGAAGGGGGCAGAGTCTACCAACTGAAAAGGCAGCAGTTGAAGTGCTAGCAATTTTGCCAAGCTAGCATTCAACCGCTGGGCATGTGGATGGCTGGGAGCAAACTTCTTTCGGCGGTGCAGCAGCTGGGGCAGGGAAATTTGCCTGGTACAATCTGACGTCGGTGTACCAAAATCAGATTGCCCACAAGTACTTGGCTGTGACACACCTAATTCTACACCTTCATTACTCTCAGTGCAGGTCTCAGAGAGGACTGAAGGTCTAGTGGGGTTGGAAATCTCAGCTGATGAGGAGCAAGGAGAGGTCCTCTTTGTTCTTTGGTGTGGGTCTTTTAGATACGCTTGCCAATGAACTGCATGGCAGGTCAACATATGTCTGGTCAAGCATGTGGTACCCAAGCGGGAGATGTTTTGGCCACGCGAGATACGCTTGAGACATATGTTGCAAATAGCAGCGGTGCGATCTGATGCACTCGTCTCAAAAAAGGCCCACACCCAAGAACTTTTTGAATAACACGCAGAGACTGCAGTGCCCTGCACATGTGGAGCTTTGGGGTGTGATGCAGTCAATGTGCTGCCCTTAGGCTGGCCCCTGGAGGGCATCCTGCCTCGTTGGTGATGTGCCACCTCCTCCTCCTCTCTCCTATCAGGCACCCACGTTGAGTCAGTGACCTCATCATCCCCTCCCTCCTCATCACTGGAGCAAACCTGTCAGTATGCTGCAGCAGGGGGAGCATGACTGCCAGATTGCTGTCCTTCTTGGGCACCCCCTCTGTCCGTGCTCATGTTACTGCCTTCATCGAGCTCAGTATCATCATCAGAGCCTTCCAAACGCTGGGCATCCTCCTGTACCCAACACTGTGGTCAAACAGTTCAAGGGACTCCTCAGGAGGACATGGTGGGGCTAGGGAAGGAGTCACTGATGACATTGAGCCGAGGGAAGAGGCCGCTGCTTTGCCAGACAAAGTACCCTGGGCATAGGTGAGAGAGGATGAGGAGGATGAGGACGGCTTGGTCATCCACTCGACCAAGTCTTCCGCATGTTGCGGCTCAACATGGCCAGCTGCCGAAAAAAAGGCCAAGCGTGTCCCATGGCCACGTGCTGATGAGGATGCACCGTCTCCACGACCAGCACTAGACACAGAGCCTGCTTGCCCTCTCTTATTGGCTTGTGACTGTCTGCCTCTCCTTCTTGGCCTTCCAGACATACTAATGGCCTGTAGCTGCACTAAGCTGGGATATATATATATATATATATATATATATATATATATATATGTACTGATACTGCAGCTAGCAAAATCAACTGCCTGCCTATAGTATGAGAACACCACCAACCTTCTACAGGTAGCTTTAGCTGAACACTGTGAGGTGGACGCACCCCACTAACTTGTAGGTTTAGCTGAACACTGTGAGCAGGACGCACTGCACTAACTGTAAATAGTCTAGCTGCCTGACTGTGGTACTAATAGGATCAAAAGAACACCAGCAATTTTCTTCAGGTAGCTGTATTTACTGTAACAAGACAAGCCTGCCTGTCAGTAAGAAGATAACAGAAACGGATCTAGCTGAACACTGTGAGCAGGACGCACCCCACTAGCTTGTAGGTTTAGCTGAACACTGTGAGGTGGACACACCCCCCTAACTTGTAGGTTTAGCTGAACACTGTGAGCAGGACGCACCCCACTAACTTGTAGGTTTAGCAGAACACTGTGAGCAGGACGCACTGCACTAACTGTAAATAGTCTAGCTGCCTGACTGTGGTACTAATAGGATCAAAAGAACACCAGCAATTTTCTTCAGGTAGCTGTATTTACTGTAACAAGACAAGCCTGCCTGTCAGTAAGAAGATAACAGAAACGGATCTAGCTGAACACTGTGAGCAGGACGCACCCCACTAGCTTGTAGGTTTAGCTGAACACTGTGAGGTGGACGCACCCCACTAACTTGTAGGTTTAGCTGAACACTGTGAGCAGGACGCACCCCACTAACTTGTAGGTTTAGCAGAACACTGTGAGCAGGACGCACTGCACTAACTGTAAATAGTCTAGCTGCCTGACTGTGGTACTAATAGGATCAAAAGAACACCAGCAATTTTCTTCAGGTAGCTGTATTTACTGTAACAAGACAAGCCTGCCTGTCAGTAAGAAGATAACAGAAACGGATCTAGCTGAACACTGTGAGCAGGACGCACCCCACTAGCTTGTAGGTTTAGCTGAACACTGTGAGGTGGACGCACCCCACTAACTTGTAGGTTTAGCTGAACACTGTGAGCAGGACGCACCCCACTAACTTGTAGGTCTAGCAGAACACTGTGAGCAGGATGCACTGCACTAACTGTAAATAGTCTAGCTGCCTGACTGTGGTACTAATAGGATCAAAAGAACACCAGCAATTTTCTTCAGGTAGCTGTATTTACTGTAACAAGACAAGCCTGCCTGTCAGTAAGAAGATAACAGAAACGGATCTAGCTGAACACTGTGAGCAGGACGCACCCCACTAGCTTGTAGGTTTAGCTGAACACTGTGAGGTGGACGCACCCCACTAACTTGTAGGTTTAGCTGAACACTGTGAGCAGGACGCACCCCACTAACTTGTAGGTTTAGCAGAACACTGTGAGCAGGACGCACTGCACTAACTGTAAATAGTCTAGCTGCCTGACTGTGGTACTAATAGGATCAAAAGAACACCAGCAATTTTCTTCAGGTAGCTGTATTTACTGTAACAAGACAAGCCTGCCTGTCAGTAAGAAGATAACAGAAACGGATCTAGCTGAACACTGTGAGCAGGACGCACCCCACTAGCTTGTAGGTTTAGCTGAACACTGTGAGGTGGACGCACCCCACTAACTTGTAGGTTTAGCTGAACACTGTGAGCAGGACGCACCCCACTAACTTGTAGGTCTAGCAGAACACTGTGAGCAGGATGCACTGCACTAACTGTAAATAGTCTAGCTGCCTGACTGTGGTACTAATAGGATCAAAAGAACACCAGCAATTTTCTTCAGGTAGCTGTATTTACTGTAACAAGACAAGCCTGCCTGTCAGTAAGAAGATAACAGAAACGGATCTAGCTGAACACTGTGAGCAGGACGCACCCCACTAGCTTGTAGGTTTAGCTGAACACTGTGAGGTTGACGCACCCCACTAACTTGTAGGTTTAGCTGAACACTGTGAGCAGGACGCACCCCACTAACTTGTAGGTTTAGCAGAACACTGTGAGCAGGACGCACTGCACTAACTGTAAATAGTCTAGCTGCCTGACTGTGGTACTAATAGGATCAAAAGAACACCAGCAATTTTCTTCAGGTAGCTGTATTTACTGTAACAAGACAAGCCTGCCTGTCAGTAAGAAGATAACAGAAACGGATCTAGCTGAACACTGTGAGCAGGACGCACCCCACTAGCTTGTAGGTTTAGCTGAACACTGTGAGGTGGACGCACCCCACTAACTTGTAGGTTTAGCTGAACACTGTGAGCAGGACGCACCCCACTAACTTGTAGGTTTAGCAGAACACTGTGAGCAGGACGCACTGCACTAACTGTAAATAGTCTAGCTGCCTGACTGTGGTACTAATAGGATCAAAAGAACACCAGCAATTTTCTTCAGGTAGCTGTATTTACTGTAACAAGACAAGCCTGCCTGTCAGTAAGAAGATAACAGAAACGGATCTAGCTGAACACTGTGAGCAGGACGCACCCCACTAGCTTGTAGGTTTAGCTGAACACTGTGAGGTGGACGCACCCCACTAACTTGTAGGTTTAGCTGAACACTGTGAGCAGGACGCACCCCACTAACTTGTAGGTTTAGCAGAACACTGTGAGCAGGACGCACTGCACTAACTGTAAATAGTCTAGCTGCCTGACTGTGGTACTAATAGGAACAAAAGAACACCAGCAATTTTCTTCAGGTAGCTGTATTTACTGTAACAAGACAAGCCTGCCTGTCAGTAAGAAGATAACAGAAACGGATCTAGCTGAACACTGTGAGCAGGACGCACCCCACTAGCTTGTAGGTTTAGCTGAACACTGTAAGGTGGACGCACCCCACTAACTTGTAGGTTTAGCTGAACACTGTGAGCAGGACGCACCCCACTAACTTGTAGGTTTAGCAGAACACTGTGAGCAGGACGCACTGCACTAACTGTAAATAGTCTAGCTGCCTGACTGTGGTACTAATAGGATCAAAAGAACACCAGCAATTTTCTTCAGGTAGCTGTATTTACTGTAACAAGACAAGCCTGCCTGTCAGTAAGAAGATAACAGAAACGGATCTAGCTGAACACTGTGAGCAGGACGCACCCCACTAGCTTGTAGGTTTAGCTGAACACTGTGAGGTGGACGCACCCCACTAACTTGTAGGTTTAGCTGAACACTGTGAGCAGGACGCACCCCACTAACTTGTAGGTTTAGCAGAACACTGTGAGCAGGACGCACTGCACTAACTGTAAATAGTCTAGCTGCCTGACTGTGGTACTAATAGGATCAAAAGAACACCAGCAATTTTCTTCAGGTAGCTGTATTTACTGTAACAAGACAAGCCTGCCTGTCAGTAAGAAGATAACAGAAACGGATCTAGCTGAACACTGTGAGCAGGACGCACCCCACTAGCTTGTAGGTTTAGCTGAACACTGTGAGGTGGACGCACCCCACTAACTTGTAGGTTTAGCTGAACACTGTGAGCAGGACGCACCCCACTAACTTGTAGGTTTAGCAGAACACTGTGAGCAGGACGCACTGCACTAACTGTAAATAGTCTAGCTGCCTGACTGTGGTACTAATAGGATCAAAAGAACACCAGCAATTTTCTTCAGGTAGCTGTATTTACTGTAACAAGACAAGCCTGCCTGTCAGTAAGAAGATAACAGAAACGGATCTAGCTGAACACTGTGAGCAGGACGCACCCCACTAGCTTGTAGGTTTAGCTGAACACTGTGAGGTGGACGCACCCCACTAACTTGTAGGTTTAGCTGAACACTGTGAGCAGGACGCACCCCACTAACTTGTAGGTTTAGCAGAACACTGTGAGCAGGACGCACTGCACTAACTGTAAATAGTCTAGCTGCCTGACTGTGGTACTAATAGGATCAAAAGAACACCAGCAATTTTCTTCAGGTAGCTGTATTTACTGTAACAAGACAAGCCTGCCTGTCAGTAAGAAGATAACAGAAACGGATCTAGCTGAACACTGTGAGCAGGACGCACCCCACTAGCTTGTAGGTTTAGCTGAACACTGTGAGGTGGACGCACCCCACTAACTTGTAGGTTTAGCTGAACACTGTGAGCAGGACGCACCCCACTAACTTGTAGGTTTAGCAGAACACTGTGAGCAGGACGCACTGCACTAACTGTAAATAGTCTAGCTGCCTGACTGTGGTACTAATAGGATCAAAAGAACACCAGCAATTTTCTTCAGGTAGCTGTATTTACTGTAACAAGACAAGCCTGCCTGTCAGTAAGAAGATAACAGAAACGGATCTAGCTAAACACTGTGAGCAGGACGCACCCCACTAGCTTGTAGGTTTAGCTGAACACTGTAAGGTGGACGCACCCCACTAACTTGTAGGTTTAGCTGAACACTGTGAGCAGGACGCACCCCACTAACTTGTAGGTTTAGCAGAACACTGTGAGCAGGACGCACTGCACTAACTGTAAATAGTCTAGCTGCCTGACTGTGGTACTAATAGGATCAAAAGAACACCAGCAATTTTCTTCAGGTAGCTGTATTTACTGTAACAAGACAAGCCTGCCTGTCAGTAAGAAGATAACAGAAACGGATCTAGCTGAACACTGTGAGCAGGACGCACCCCACTAGCTTGTAGGTTTAGCTGAACACTGTGAGGTGGACGCACCCCACTAACTTGTAGGTTTAGCTGAACACTGTGAGGTGGATGCACCCCACTAACTTGTAGGTTTAGCTGAACACTGTGAGCAGGACGCACCCCACTAACTTGTAGGTTTAGCAGAACACTGTGAGCAGGACGCTCTGCACTAAATGTAAATAGTCTAGCTGCCTGACTGTGGTACTAATAAGATCAAAAGAACACCAGTAATTTTCTTCAGGTAGCTTTATATACTGTAACAAGACAAGCCTGCCTGTCAGTAAGAAGAGAACAGGAACAGATCTAGCTGAACACTGTGAGCAGGACGCACTGCACTAAATGTAAATAGTCTAGCTGCCTGACTGTGGTACTAATAGGATCAAAAGAACACCAGTAATTTTCTTCAAAATACTGTAACAAGACAAGCCTGCCTGTCAGTAAGAAGATAACAGGAACGGATCTAGCTGAACACTGTGAGCAGGACGCACTGCACTAAATGTAAATAGTCTAGCTGCCTGACTGTGGTACTAATAGGATCAAAAGAACACCAGTAATTTTCTTCAAAATACTGTAACAAGACAAGCCTGCCTGTCAGTAAGAAGATAACAGGAACGGATCTAGCTGAACACTGTGAGCAGGATGCACTGCACTAAATGTAAATAGTCTAGAAGATAACAGGAACGGGTCTAGCTAAACTGAATACAGTGTATATATATATATATATGCAACACCTGGGATGCATATATATAGACAATACACTTTAAGTGCAGCTAACTGACTGACTGTCCTGCCTAATCTAGCTAACTCAAATGAAATGACACTGTCTCTCTCTCTCTCTATTTCTCAGCACATCGGAACACACTGCACAGGGCCGCCGTGTAGGCGGCCTTATATAGTGTGGGGCGTGTACTAAATCCCCTGAGCCATAATTGGCCAAAGCCTCCTTGGCTTTGGCCAATTACGGCTCTCTGTTAAGGTGGCGCTGTGATTGGCCAAGCATGCGGGTCATAGTGCATGCTTGGCCAATCATCAGCAAGCAATGCACTGTGATGCCGCAGTGAATTATGGGCCGTGACGCGCCACACAAATTTGGCGCGAACGGCCCATATCGTTCGCAATTCGACGAACGATCGAACAGCCGATGTTCGAGTCGAACATGGGTTCGACTCGAACACGAAGCTCATCCCTATTAGAAGCTATAGTAAATCTAGGAATGAAGAAGAATATACTAAATCCAAAAGAAACAAAATACCTGGTACCAGAAACTTGTAGGATACCGATAATCTACACAGTCCCTAAAATCCACAAGAATAAAGACAACCCACCTGGGAGACCAATAGTCAACAGCATCGACTCTTTAACATCTAGAATGGGACAATACATTGACTATTTCATACAGCCAGCGATCCATCAAACTCAAGCGTATTTAAAAGACACTAAGCATACACTACAACTTTTGAATACAGTGCCAGTATTAGAAGGAAGAACTCTACTGGCCACTGCAGACGTCACATCACTTTATACAATAGTACAACATCACGATGCGATTTCAGCAACCAAATGACTTTTAAGGAGATACAGCACCTTAATCTGCAAACAAAGGAAATATTTGATGAAATGTCTCAATTTTTGCCTTAAATGCAACTATTTTTGGCACATCCAAACCTATTTTAAACAGCTAGTGGGAATAGCCATGGGTGCCAAATTTGTACCAGGAGTAGCAAACGCATTCATGGCACAGTGGGAAGAAACGGCGGTATATACAGACACCCCCCCAAACTAACGTTGTACAAAAGATTTATAGACGATGTGGTGATAGTATGGAATGGAGACAAAAATAGCTTGGAAATGTTTCTCAATAAATTAAATGATAATGATAAAAACATAAACTTGGTATGGAAAATAGACGAGAAAGAAATAAACTTCCTAGATTTAAATATAAGCCTAGAGGGACAGAAGATAGTTACCAAAACGCATTTTAAGAACGTAGATGCTAACAGCTATCTGTCAACAGACAGCTGCCACTACAAACCATGGCTATACAATATCCCTAAAGGCCAATTCACAAGACTCAAAAGGAATTGCACGAAAGAGGAGGACTATCGGGACCAAGCACAAG
Source organism: Aquarana catesbeiana (assembly GCF_042186555.1). Lineage (NCBI taxonomy): Eukaryota > Metazoa > Chordata > Amphibia > Anura > Ranidae > Aquarana > Aquarana catesbeiana. Next base: position 62,991,545 of record NC_133332.1, read on the forward strand.
TGATTGTAGAAAGATTCAAGGCAAAAGGATATGATGAACATTGGATAAAAAAACAGATTGAACATGTTAATCTCATTGATAGAAAGAAAATGCTTGAAGAGCATCCAAAGAAAAAATTCCAACAAGAAGCGCCTAGTATAATACTAGACTTCAATATACAATATAAAGATGTGGCAAAAGTGATTCAAAAACACTGGCACATCTTAAAAAATGACAAGGACCTCAAAGAAATATTACCAGAGAGACCCAACATAGTATATAAAAGAGCACCGACTATAGAGATCTAATTGTAAAATCAGTAACTGACCCTCCCCCGATACCTACATATACATTCTTTTCAGGAAAAGGATTTTATCCCCGTCGCAATTGCTATACGTGCCTTCATGCAAAAACATTTCAGGGAAAGCGCAAAGAATTTACAGCTACCAGTACAGGACAAAATTTTAATATCAGAGATTTTATAGGGTGTCATACAGAAGGAGTGGTGTACGTGTTGCAGTGTAGCTGCAACCTACAATAAGTGGGCCGCACAAAAAGAGCACTCAAAACACGAATAAAGGAACATGTACAAAATATAAAATCTGGCTTCCCCAAACACAATGTGTCAAAACATTTTGCATTAGTACATAACAAAGATCCCGCACGCCTCCAATTTTTGGGAATAGAAAAACATAAACCATCTTGGAGAGGAAGTCACCTGGTTCGAGACATTAGCCGTAAAGAATCCAAATGGATTCATACTTTGCGTACCCTTGTACCAGGGGGCCTGAACGTAGAGTTCGATTTAAACTGTTTTTTAAATAATTTTTAATAAATTTTAAATAATTTTTAACATTAATTTTAATCTACATTAGCATCGAATATGTTCATTTACCCTCCTAAAATATTGGATGAGGAATCGACACTTTTAATATGATATTTTTAATATAACTTTTAATATATATAGGCCTTAGTACAAACTTCTTTAAGATCAATAGTGACCAGCCCACAATATAATTAGCTTTAATTACACTGTGTATTGTAGAATATATTAGAATCATGCAAATTGATATATGTATATATATATATATATTTTACTCATTTGAGTATTTAAGAATCAAGTATTCCATAATTGTTTAAGTAAAGTGTATAAAATTGAAAATAGATGAACTGGTTAATTCACCAGAGCACTCTCATACCTGCTTCATCCATACACTAGAATAAATGATAAAGGAAAGGAATCTTTAAACCTATTTATTATAAATTATTAAATTTGGAGACGCTGCAACATATATTTATAATTTTACACATATGTCCAACATTTGTTGCTGCATAAAACAACATCAGTAAATATTGTATGGAAATTAGCTGTAATTTTATTCAAAATCCCCGTAATACAACAACGTCCGTGACATGTAGCAGCCGCAATATACTAGACTATTCAAGTAAATTGCCACCAAAAAAATGGCTGCCCACATGGATGTCTATGAAATAGAGTAATATTAACATACACCTTCAACAAAATGGAGGAGACTAAACTTCCCTAGATTAAAGAAAAATGGCCGCCGAGTGAATTCAATATAAATCACAAGTAAGATGGCGGTTTCAGCACTACCGGTTCTATAATATATAAGCCTACACAGAATAGCCAATCTGGTTCCCCAGATGAAGACACATGACAGTGTCATAACACGTAGGGATTGGCTGGAGCTGTACACACTATCTGAAGCACAAGTGAGAGGGCGCTGAGAACGCCAGATCGTTTGTTTATTTACTCTGCCTGTTTTTAATATAATAAATGTAAGAGCAATACCTAAATAAATACTCCCCCCTTTGATTCTAAACTAAAATACACTAGTGGAGCCTCTTTTCTCCCCCTTCCCTCTCTATTTATCTCCCCCATTGCTGAGTATACCAGAGCGGAGCCACATAGAAGGAACGATGGAGAAAAAATAACAAAGAAAGAGAGGTTCCCAGAGATTACTCCCACATCTTAAAGCTACAATCACTGAATGCCTGAGTACTACAAACTGAAGGTGAGGGTTCTGTGAGACCATACTAGGAGACACCATCAGCAGAGAAAACATACCCATTACATCACATAGACCAGAATTAAATAGAAGAAATACTTATAGACTGTTTATATGCTGCTACCCATCTACCTCCTTCAAATTATTTTGATATCATAATTTAATCACCTGCACTTTATTATAGCATCAAAGTGGACTATTATTACACATTTTTATGTTCACCATTTTTATGTTTATTGCTTTATGATATTATTCATGATTGATTGCACATATGATTAATGATTATAGAAGAATTTGTTGTTTTTTATCCACAAGGAGTTGCTTTTTATCCACGGCAATTTGTTTTTTATTCACGCTGTTTTTATTCACGTTTATTGTAGAGTGGAACTATAACATCACTGCAGTCATTTATATGTATTTATTCACGTATATTTCAAAATTATCATTTTATCAGAGAATAGCGGCGATTGCTATTAATGCAATATAGAGATCATTGATCCTAGCAATAATAGCTGCAGCAACTACTATCTGTATACCCTCCTTTTTTTATCTAAGCACACAATTTTTTACACTCATTCACATGTTTTATTAATATTGCGCGAAATTTATTCAAATATTTAAAGTACTTACTTGGGCCATTTCTATGTCTAGGATTAAGTAGTATTAACACTATACTGTCCTTATGGAGTGATTCAACCACGATACAGGATAGAAGGAGAAAGGGGATTGGAGGTAATCATACATAGAATTGGATATATATATATATAGATATATATATATCTATATATATAGATATATATAGATATATATATATCTATATATATAGATATATATATATCTATATATATATATACTGTATATATATAGATATATATATATCTATATATATATATATCTATATATATATAGATATATATATAACTTAGAACTGAATTTATAGAACTGGATTAATTTCTATATCTTCATTTAGGCCTCCAGGTGCGAGGACATCAAGGGTGTATATCCAAAAAGTTTCCCTCTCACAGAGACGTTTGAAACGCTCTGCAAGAGGGAGAGTCCTGGGCACCTGCTCGATTACCCAGACCCACATCCTATTGGTGGAGCCCTGATGGTACTCCTTGAAGTGTCTAGGAATGGTTAGGTTGAGGTTGTCTTCTACCAATCTGCGGTGTTCTCCAAATCTTTTTCTTAGTGTTCGGATGGTTCGGCCAATGTAGAGTAGGTCACAGGGGCAACGAATGCCATATATCACAAAATCTGAAGAGCAATTGAAAATTTCTCTGAGATGATAGGTATTTCCTTTTGTAGTAAAGGATTTCTGGCGATGAGAGACAAATTTGCAAGTAAGACATTTTAACTTTTTACATTGGTACATGCCATTTAGTGTAAGAAATGCCCGGGATGGGGTGGGTACATTATGTATAGTTTTTAGTTTACTCAGAGCAATGATGCTTTTGATGCTTCTGGCTTTACAGTATGTAGTCCTGGGTACAGTGTTAATAGATGATGTTAACAAGGGGTCCTCCAATAGGATACCCCAATGTTTTTGAAAGATTCTTTCCATTTTTTTGTATTGAGAATGAAATTGAGTAATGAGGGGGCAGGAGGCGGAGCCTAGCGGAGCAGACATGCATTGTTAGAGCTCCACACCGCTGAGGAGGGAAGAGAAGGACAAAGCGGAGCCTGCAGGCTCAAAAGGTATCCATTTGAACCTTTTTGCCCCAGGGAACAAACTGTGAAAGTTTGGGCAGGAAATATGGTACTGGGAGGAAACCGTGGCAGAAATAAAAATCACCTCACAAAGAGCTCACAGGCACTCACTGCAGCTGAAGCAGCTCCAGTCACCTCACAATATACAGCATCAGGGCGCTCTCACAGACAGAAAATGTCACAGCAAGACTCTCCATTTGAGTCAGATACAGAACAAATCCTCTCACAAACTTCTCCACAAGCCTCCTCAGTATCCCCAGTAATATTATTACAATTTGAAAAGATGCTTCATAAGGCTTTAAAACAAACCTCAGACCAAATAACAAAAAGCCTAACCAAAGAAATAAGAGAGCTGGGAAACCGCACCGCAGCCTTAGAAATAAAAATGGATGAAATTGAAATTACAACCCAAGAAAATATAACAGAATTGGAACAATTAAAAAAAGAGAATTTAATACTTCAAACTAAGCTCGAAGATTACGAAAATAGAGCCAGACGTTCAAACTTGCGCATAAGGGGAATACCTGAAACTGTGACAGACCTGCAATCTACTATTACTGCTCTATTACAAGAACTAAAGCCAGATATCCCTATTGAACGTTTAGAACTGGACAGAGTACACAGAGCCCTCACAGCCAAAAAAAAAGATGGACCCCCACGTGATATAATAAAATTTCATTATTACAGAACGAAAGAACAAATACTAATTGCTGCAAGAGAAAAAAAGGAACTTAATTTTTAAGGACACAATTATCAAATTTTTGCTGACCTATCCCAACTTACTATCACTAAAAGACGATCCATGAAACCCCAACTAATGGAACTGCAACGCCACAACATTATGTATCAATGGGGCTTCCCCTTTTCAGTCAGATTTAACTACCAAGGTACAATTTACAGAAGCAGATCAGCAGATGAACTACAACAAACCCTTTTAAAATTAAATCTGACAGAACCCACAAGCAGCAACACTCCCACACGCAGAAGAATGGCATCATCTTCACCTTCAGGCAGCACCCAGAAAATTTCAGAACAAAATGGGAATCATCATTCTCACAAAAGAGGCCGTTATGCCACATCATCCATGGACCAAGAAGATTCAATGGACTGACATCCTAATTCCTGATATCTCTTCATTTATTATACTAAGAGATGGTTCTCTATAAAAAACCTATATTTATAACTGAATGTAACTGCATTCTGATAGTCACACACTGTGTGGGATCATGTTACATTCCAGTTATATTTCTTATTACTTCTGATTCATATAGCCTTAGAATATATAAGTGAAATAAGGAAATTCTTGTTCAGTTATATATTATCAGGTAATAACAATAGATTTATTACTTTTTAGGACAAATATGTTCAATAATCCAGAAGTAATGGAAGCTTTTTCTTTCTTTTCTTAAAACAAATATATTATTACCTAACTAATTCCTAGAATTATGTTTTTGTTTATTCTAATCTGAAGCAATACAACCTCAATTTTATGAGTCAACATATCTAAACAGTTACATATGAATAAAATATGTAATTGTTTACTCTAAAAGGGTTAAAATCCCAAAATAATTCAAACTATCTTCATCAATACCAAAGTTATTAACAGTACCTTTCTAACTGAATTATTTAGCCTAGGGCAAGACTAACCATATACAACCACCCTGGAATAAATAATTTCAACAAAAACTATATTCTGCACTCCAATTAATGAAACATCATTTTGATGTCTTTTGACATAGCACTTCTCTCCTGTAAGCGGAAGATCCGTGTACCCCCATTAGCCCTCCTCATCCTCCCAACCATATTATGTGGGAGTGTGACGAAGGCACTTATTCCCCTGAGAGAGATATTTATTCTCTTTCACGGGTAAATTGTGATTACTTGCAAAAAATAATTTATACAATGTATCATCTAATCTCATATGTTTTTTGTTTACTCTTTACTCCAGAATTCACTGGTTTCTTTTCTATCTATTCATCTCTTCAGTCCACACAGGTTGATCTGCGCAGTCAGCTCTGCATAACAAAAAGTAAGTCAAAACTATTTGATCTATTGCCATGGCACCACTGAATATACTTTCCCTGAATGTTCAGGGAATAAATGTCCCTCAAAAAAGGACCAAAGCCTTTCGTACTTTCCATAACAAGAAGGCTCACATAGTATGCCTCCAAGAAACACACTTCACCAAAGATTCTACTCCAAAATATATTTCTCCTTTTTATCAACAAATTTACACGGCTTCTGCCTGTACCAAGCAAAGGGGAACTCTAATTGCATTTCACCGATCCACACCATTCACCTTATCATCAGAAATTAAAGACCCAGAAGGTAGATACCTGATACTCATGGGTTATATAATGGATACAGCAATCACGGTGATTTCCTACTATGCTCCTAACAAACAACCTACACCATTCCTCTCACATATATTACAAGTGATTAATACACACAAAATAGGAACAGTGATAATGTGTGGGGATTCGAATCAGGTCCTCCTCCCATTTCTAGATAAATCACCTTTTACACCATCCAAAATAACCTCTAGATTACCTTTTTCTCAACTTCTTTCCAAATACAATCTGGTAGATTCATGGAGAGAAAGTAACCCAATGAAAAAGAAATTCACTTATTTCTCGCACCCTCATCAAACCTTCACCAGAATAGATCATATTTTTCTAACAATAGGAATGATACCAGAAATTATTGCATCAGATATAATTCCGATTCCGTGGTCTGACCATAATGCAGTATACACTACTATAGCCTCACCCATACCAAAAGCGCATGACCCAACGTGGTACTTACCGGACATAATGCTCAAACACCCACTACATCAGATGGCCATTGAACAAGCTTTAAAGGAATACATATCAATTAATAATACAACAGACATCTCCCCAATAACACTGTGGGAAGCTCATAAGCCTGTCTTGCGTGGTACAATACAAAGACAAATGGCACTATTTAAACGGGAACGCAAAAATCTAGCAAAAAAACTAGAACTCAATTTTAATGCAGCCTACATATCATTTCAAGATAATCCATCTCAGAGTACAAAATCTCATCTGGAAAAATCTAGATTGGAATACGATCTATTTCTCACTGAGTCAGTTGATAAATCCCTCAAACGCTCCAAACACAATTTCTACATGAATACAAACAAACCAGGTACATATTTGGCTCGGGCATTAAATTCAACTAACAAATCTTTCAAACCAATACGTTTGAAATTATCAAAAAATGTTTACACTTGTAATCCAGTTAAAATAGTCCATAAATTTCACTCACATCTCACAACTTTATACAAGACAAACAATGAATTTAATCCTACAGAGGCTGAATCCTTCTTCTCAAAAATAACCTTACCTGAGTTATCTCAGAATCAAAAAAGCAGTTTGGATGAGCCTATAACTATAGATGAAGTTGCTAACGCCATAAAAGACCTAAAACTTAACAAAAGACCAGGCCCAGACGGCTACTCGGCTTTATACTATAAAACATTCTCAGAAATACTCTCTCCCATTCTCACTGAAACTTTTAACAAACTTCTAGATGGACATTCTTTTCGGCAAGAAACACTAATGGCAATTGTTTGTATGATCCCAAAACCCCTTTTTGATGATACTTCCTGTGTGAATTATCGGCCTATCTCTCTGTTAAACCTCGATATTAAATTATTAGCAAAAATAATAGCAAAACGCCTCAATAGCATTATAGGAAAATTAATACATAGAGATCAAGTAGGCTTCATGCCAAATAGACAGTCAGGCGATAATATACGCAGGGCAGTGTTATTGGCACATATTGCTAAAAAACGGAAAATCCCTTTATGTTTTCTATCTCTCGATATTAAGAGGGCATTTGACACAGTATCCTGGCAATATATGCAATATTCATTACAAAAATGGGGTTTTGGACCCCACTTTTTAACATGGATCAAAGCATTATATAATAAACCCAAAGCCTATATAAAATATGCTGGATACAAATCTGAAGCCTTTAATATCGAAAGAGGTACCCGACAGGGTTGCCCATTATCTCCCTTATTATGTGCCCTTATACTCGAACCCATGGCCCAATGCATCAGAACAAACCAAACTATAACTGGCATTGAAGTAGGAGGTATTACACACAAATTATGTATATTTGCAGACGATATATTACTTTTTCTATCATCACCACAGGTCTCTGGTCCTAACTTAATACCAGCTCTTGATGGATTTGCAGCCCTATCCGGCCTTATGATTAATCCTAAGAAATGCCTAGTGCTTAATATTTCACTCACAAACATGGAATTGATCCCGGCTAGGGCTGCACTCCCATTCACATGGGCAGAAAAATCAATCCCATATCTTGGAATTCATTTAACAGCATCTCATTCTGACTTATTCTCAACCAATTATCCTCCTGTATTAAGACAGATCACAAATCTAATAAAACAATGGTCGCAACTTCCTTTATCCTGGATAGGGAAGATTAATGCAATCAAAATGACTATTCTACCCAAATTGCTTTATCTATTCAGAGTCCTCCCTATTCCAATTCCTTCCTATTTTTTGAGAATAGTACAAAAAAGAGCAACTTCGTTTATATGGGGCTCCTCTAAACCACGTATACCTATACACACACTACATCTTCCCAAAAATAAAGGAGGCCTGGGATACCCTAAATTTACTAACTACTACAGAGCAGCACATTTGGCCAGTCTGTCCAAATACCATGCAAAACAGGAAATCCCATTATGGGTATTTATAGAGGCTTCAGAAAATGACCCTCTATTAATATCAAATTTGTTATGGCTTGATCCTAAAGACCGCTTTAAAATTCATAATCCCATAACTAAACACTTCTTATCTCTCTGGGATAAACTAAAAACCAAATATCAGTTACAATCTCCACACAATCCTCTCCTACTTTTATCAGAAATCCGGCCTTTTATCCGGCATGGATCTACCCAAATTCTTTTAAAGCTTGGACAACATCAGGCATTCAGACACTAAATGACTTCATAGCATCTAAATCATTCCTTTCATTCCCATCGCTTAGAGAAAAATATGATCTACCAAACTCTGAGATATTTAGATATCTCCAAATCAAAAATTTCTATACACCATTCCTAAAGGGGGATACACCATTATCCCAATTATCCATTTTTGAATCAATCTGTACAAAAGATCCATTTGCTAAAGGTACAGTTTCATTACTTTATAATCAATTATATGGAGTAGCAAATCTTAATAGACCCTCTTACGTTCAGAGGTGGGAGGAGGACCTGGGACGAACTTTAGAAGACACGGACTGGTCTAACATATGGCTCACATCTAAGTCATCTTCACCCAACATCTTAGCAGGGGAGACAAATTATAAAGTCCTAACTCGCTGGCACCCGCTAGAGTGGCAAAATATTCACCTAATACCTCAGCTCTTTGTTTTCGAGGATGCCCAGAAATAGGCACATATTTACACATATGGTGGACGTGCCCAGTAATCCAAACCTTCTGGAAGGAAGTCTTCGTGATTGCATCTAAAATATTTAAAAAAATAATACAACCAGATCCATATTTAACTTTACTTAATCTAAAACCAGAATGGTTAACACTCTCTCAATTCAAACTTATGATCCAACTAATAACGGCTGCAAAACAAACAGTGGCCAAGGCATGGAAATCTCCTACATTGGTACTAGCAGAAACAATTCACAGAATGAATAATACAATGTCCCATGCTAAGATGGTAGCCATCGATCAAAATCAAATTCCAAAATTTGAAAAACTTTGGCATCCTTGGATAAAACAACAGTTCCTGTCAAACTTCAATGACTCTGTCCTGTTGCCATGGTAACAGATTAAATGACTTACAGAGATACCCATTCTAAGGCTTCAAAGAGAACTAAAAAGAATAATAAACTGACGAGCGGGACAACCTTGTGGACCATACCTCTACCTTTCAACCCTTTTTCTTCTTTCTCTTTCCTTTTCTCCACCTTACGATTAAAGCTCGTTATCAGAATGTATTTGACCTATATACACTCTACTTGTAAACAATATGTATAGTAGGTATAAATCATTTAAATACCTACAAAAGTAACTAAGGAAATGATATATATCTTTAATTTAGGTTTACGTGAACCCAATGTTTAATATTTGAAATTTCATGATATTTACCTATATAAACCCTACTGTAAAACAATGAGCTTACTTTATAGATCCTTGTAAACTTACTTTATGTATCTTTATAACATTGTATACTCAATAAACTTCTTTTGACAAGGAAATTGAGTAATGAACCTAGTGGTGTGGGGTTGAGAGGGGACAATGGGTTTGGTCTGTGGTTCTATATGAGGGGGAGATTTAGCACAAGCAGTGGCAGACTTATCATCCAGAAAGTTGGCAAATGCTTTTTCTACTAGAGCTGGAGGGTACCCTTTGTCCTCGAACTTGGTTTTGTACAGGTTACCCTGTCTGATATAATCAGAATTTTGAGTACAATTTCGTTTTAGGCGATTAAATTGGCTTTTTGGGATATTAGAAATCCTTCTGGGGTGATGACAGCTTTCGCCCATCAGAGGGTGGGCGAGAGTTGTTTCTTGAAGAAGTGTGTGCAGTGTCTCCGTTGAGGCAGAGGTCTGGGGTTCGGTGGTAGATCGATTGACAACCAGTTTGGGATATCCAGAGGAGGCACATACATAAAGGCAAACAGGTCCGGCAACTGTCCTGGGTCATGGAGGGAAAATCTGTCACCATGGAGGTGAATAAGAAGGCTGAAGGGGTAGCCCCAAACATACGAACCACCACACTCACGGATTTTCTCCAGCAGGGGTTTTATTTGGCGTCTCATAAAGAGGGTCCGGCGAGACAAGTCGGGAAGAATGTGTATAGTAGCTCCATTGAATTGGAAAGGGCCTCTGTTCCGAGCCCTACGCATGATCTCAGAGAACATCCTTGGGTTGAGAGCGTTCACCTTGGCCTGGTAAGTTAACCCTGTGGACCCTGTCCAGTTCAATGGGGGAAGAAGCAGATTTCCCCAGCAGATCATTGAAAATCCCAATAACAGAGGGCTCTTAAATCAGTGGTTTCTACCGCCTCAGGGATACCCCAGAGTTTGATATTATTTCTCCTGTGGCCGTTTTCGAGGTCGTCATGTTGGAGACACATGCGGGATCATTTCTATTGGTAACCAGAGCAGGTTTCCTCCAAGAATGTGAGGCGTTGCTGAACAGAAACCTGTTCTGTAGATAAGGTGGTCACCTTGGATTCCAGGGCAGATACAGATTGTTTCACCTTTTGGATATCACCTCGGAGAGATGTTTCCAGCCAGGCTGCAAATGTTTCCATGTCCCTTTTAGTGGGGAAAGAGCAAGATGGCCGACATCTCTGCAGGAGACAGCACTGAGCGGGGCTCTTGTGAGGTGGAGGCAGCTGCGGGAGACAGTGAGTACTGGCTATCTATAGTGGGGCTGGTGGAACGATCCTCCCTACATGCTGCAGGGAGCTCAGAGAAGGTGGAAGTGAGGAGGGCAGCTGAGGCTCTGAGACGAGCGATTGTCCTACCGTGTATTCAGCGCTGCAGGAGGTAGGAGCAGATCCGTCCCTCAGAGAGTTTGTAGGCGTCATGTTGCCCCGGGATGCCGATCTCGTACGGGGTGTACCGGGTGTCAGATAGCGCTGTATGGTGGCGGATTTTGGTCCTCGGTGTACTCTGCGGGGAGTACCATGTCCTGGCATTCGGGTTGTGTGGGGTAATGATGGCACAGAGCCTCGGTAGCGGCGGCGGCCACAGAGCTCAGTATCCCTGTGTTTTCACGCCGCCATGTCTAGCCACGCCCCCTACTTTCAAAGTTTTAGCAGACTTCTGACATTTAACTAACACCTACATCAAATCCCCCCTCCTTCTTTTCCGGTAAATGCCATGAATGCCATGGTGATTTCAGGGGGGGGATGTATGCTAGGAGAGGGGGATTAGGGGACTTGTGCAGGTGGAATTAAGGGTTTGGTGGGAGTAAGATTTATTCTAGGAGGGAAAAACTGTGGGGGAGAGCATTTGTGCTGGGGGGGTGATTTGGGGGTGTGCTTGGAAGGGTGGTTTAGGGGAATTTGTGCTAGGAGAGCGAATTTATGTTAGATAGGGAGAATTAGGGCGGGGGGTATTTATGCTACTAGTGATGACTAAAGAGGATTTGTGCTAGGAGTTGAAATTTGGGGGGGGGGATGCTGGAAGAGGGGGATTGGGGGGGAATTTGTGGTCAGAGAGGAAATTTGAGGGGTATAGGATTTGTGCTGGTTGGGGGGGGGTGTAGTGAGGAGGGAGAGGACTTCAGCTGGGTTGGGGGTTGCATTGGGGGGATTTCTACAGGGAAGAGGGAGAATTTTTATTTGGGGAGAATTCTGGATTTCACAGAGAATTTATGCTTAGAGGGTAAGCGTGCAGATTAGTGCTCAAAATAATTGGGAGGCGGGAGGGCATTTTGCTGACACACAATGTTCATACATCTTGAGGGATGCCATTTGGCATCTTCGCCCTGGGCGCTACATGACCTTTTCCAGGCACTGGGTATGAGGGCAGGCAGTATATGCAGGGGAGGTGAAGATGAATTAAATCAAATCTAATGTTATCAATAATATCCAATGTCTTAACTGATTATCTGTATCATAATCACAAAAACCTAATAAATGAAAGACAATAACATTGTTTCTCACACTAACAAACATGAAAACAATCAAGAGGCAAACTGAGGTTGGCACCATAAATGTGATTTGAAGCTCTGTGGTGATATCAAAAAATGTAAGCATGTCCTACTATCCCTACCTGGAGCTTGACACCTGTAACAATCAAACACCCAAGTTAGGGTGAACATAAGATTTACAAATTGACCAGGCCATTTTTACTGTTCGACACTGTGCTACTTTAACCACTTAAGGACCAGAAGGATTTGCCCCCTTAATGACCAGGCCATTTTTTGCGATACGGCACTGCGTCACTTTAACTTTAACAATTGCGCGGTCATGCGACATTGTACCCAAACGAAATTGATGTCCTTCTTTTCCCACAAATAGTGCTTTCTTTTGGTGGTATTTGATCACTTTTATTTTTTACGCTATAAACAAGAAAACAACGACAATTTTGAAAAAAAAAACAATGTTGTTTACTTTTTGCTATAATAAATATCCTAGAAAAAAAAAAATTCTTCATCATGTCGAATACAATTGCAATAAGCGTATATTAATTGGTTTGCACAAAAGTTATAGCGTCTACAATATAGGGGATAGACTTATGGCATTTTTTTTTGTAGTAATGGCAGTGATCTGCGATTTTTAGCGGGACTGCGATTTTTAGCGGGACTGCGACATTGCGGTGGACAAATCAGACACTTTTGACACATTTTTGGGACCATTGACATTTATACAGCAATCAGTACTATAAAAATGCACTGATTACTGTGTTAATGTCACTGGCAGGGAAGGGGTTAACACTAGGGAGCGATCAAGGGGTTTGATGTGTTCCCTAGGGAGGTGTTTCTAACTGTGGGCGGATGGAACTGACTGAAGGGGGAGAGAGATTGCTGTTCCTAATCACTAGGAACAGCAGATCTGTCTCTCCTCCCCTGTCAGAACAGGGAACTGTCTGTTTACATTGACAGATCTCCATTCTGGCTCTCAGTGGAACGATTGCGGGTGGCCAGCAGACATTGCGGCCGCTGGCCATGTGCATCGGCTCCGGCGGCCCTATCGCTCTTAAAGCGGCTGACGTACACCTACAGCGATTTGTCAAGGAGAGCCAACATGCCACAGTATAATGACGGTGGCTGGTCCTTAAGTGGTTAACTGGCGATTGTGCAATCATACAACACTGTACACAAATTAAATTTATATATTTTTTTTTTCATACAAATAAAATGAACAAACAAAAAAAAATCTGTTGGTGCTGTTCGATCACCACTGTGTTTTTTATATTTTGAGATATAAATGCAAAAAGACCCAACATTTTAAATAAAAAATATTTTCTACATTCTGCTATAAAACATATCAAATAAAACATTTAACTACTTCAGCCCCGGAAGATTTGGCTGCTCAATGAACTGGCCATTTTTTGCGATTCGGCACTGCGTCGAACAAAATTGACGTCCTTTTTTCCCACAAATAGAGCTTTCTTTTGGTGGTATTTGATCATCTCTGCGGTTTTTATTTTTTATAAACAAAAAAAAGAGCGACAATTTTGAAAAAGCACAATATTTTGTACTTTTTGCTATAACGTTAAAAATAGCACCTGCAATCCGCCCTCAAACTGCTGCTCCATTGTCTCCAGTGTGAAAGCCCGAGGGCTTTCAGACCGGAGCGGTGCGCTGGCAGGACGTCAGGCAAAGTCCTGCTAGCAGCTTCTTTGGAGCGGTGAAGGAGTGGTGTGTTTACCGCTCCTCCACCGCTGCTCCCCATTGAAATCAATGTGGCAGCATTAGGATACCGCCGGCAAAACACCGCTATTGCGGCGCATTACGGGCGGTTTTAACCCTTTCTCGGCCGCTAGCGGAGTGTAAAAGTGCCCCGCTAGCGGCCAAAATGCGCTACTAATCTAACAGTAAAACGCTGCTAAAAATAGTGGCGTTTTACCACCAACGCTATGGGCAGCTCAGTGTGAAAGCCGTCTAAAAATATCCTCAATTTTTTTTAAAAAAAGCAATTTTTTCCTCAGTTTAGGCCGATATGTATTCTTCTACATATTTTTGGTAATAAAAATCGCAATAAGCGTATATTGATTGGTTTGCGCAAAAGTAATAGCGTCTACAAAATAGGGGATAGATTTATGTCATTTTTATTATTATCTTTTTTTTTTACTAGTAATGGCAGCGATCTGCGATTTTTATCAGGACTGCAACATTATGGCAGACTCATCGGAAACTTTTGACACATTTTTGAAACCACTGACAATTATACAGCGATCAGTGCTATAAAAATGCACTGATTACTGTGTAAATGTCACTGGCAGGTAAGGGGTTAATATTAGGGGGCGATCAAGTGGTTAACTGTGTTCCCTGACTGTGTTTTCTAAATGTGGGGGGAGGGGACTGACTATAGGAGATGACAGATCGTGGGTTCCTAGCTCTCCTCGCCTCACAGAACAGGGATTTGTGTGTTTACACACACACACGTCCCTGTTCTGCCTCTCGTGCTCGCGATCGCGCGTGGCCGTCAATCATCGCGACTGCCGGCTACGATCATCGGCACTCCTGCAATGCAGCGGGCGTGCACCTGCTGTCCCTCTTAAAGGAGCCGACGTACAGCTATGACGGTTTGTGGGATCGTGCTGACCTGCCGCAGTATAATGACGGTGGCTGGTCGGCAAGTGATACAAAAATAACATTTCTTCATAAGTGTTGACCAAAATGTATTCTGCTACATTTGGTTAAAAAAAAAAAATCCCAATAAGTATTGATTGGTTTTCATGAACGTTATAGCATCTACAAACTATGGTATATATATCGTTATTTTTATACTAGTAATGGCAGCGATCACTTATATTGGGACTGCGATAGTGCAGCGACCGATCACTAACTGATGCTGGGGGGGGCGGGGGAACTGATTAACTGCTACTGACATCTCCAGTGACACTAATACAGTGATCAGTGCTAATACTATATACTGTTACTGTACTTATGACACTGGTTGGGAGGGGGTTGACATTTAGGCGCAATCAAGGCGTGAACTGTGTACCTAACTATGTGTAATGCGTGTAATGTACAGTATACTGCTTTTACTAAGTGATCTTGTCGTTTTTTTACCTGCTTTGCAGGAACTAAAAAACAGCAATATCGCTTGTCCGACACAGAGCTGTGTTCCTTAAATCACTGAGCCGATCAGCGGGTCCCAGCTTAATCATTGGCTGGATACGTGATCCAGCACACAGTGGCCACCCTAACGCAGTAAATGTACAAAGGGCGGTCGCTAAGTGGTTAATAGCACTTTGTTTTTCCAACCACCCAATCGATTAATAGAGGTTTCAAAAAGTCCTAACCTAGATACGAAGTATGAAGTTGAAGTACGAAATAAACTGGGCTTGATCTTAAAATGTTGAACACCAAGGGAAGTTAAGCATTTATTAAGCAGTGCCACAAACTGATTATAGGTAAGCCATCCTGATGGATAAGGAGGTGATTTTTAATCTTTCTGATCAAATGCATATAAATAGTTAAGTTAGCAAAAAGGTACAAATAGAAGGGCCAATAATTCGTCTGAACAAAATCCATTGACATTTTTACCCCCTTAGCCTCCCCCCCATGCCATGGGTGCGGAGCGGCCCGAGGAGAAGAAGATAGAAGACGCCGCGGAGGAGATGCTGGACGAGAACGCCGGAGGAAGAACCAGAAGAGCCAGAAGAACCAGAAGAACCAGAAGATGAAGGAAGATAGAAGAAAGAAGAAGCATTTAAATAAAGGAATTGTCAAAAACTCCTGGGGGGGGGACCCCACGCCGTTTTTTTTTTTTTTTTTTGGCGCGGGGTTCCCCTTAATATCCATACCAGACCTGAAGGCCCTGGTATGGAATTTAGAGGGACTCCTACGTCATTTTTTTTTAAATTTTGGTTCGGGGTTCCCCTTTGGGGAATTCCCATGCCGTTTTTATCAATGAACTTCTATGTGTATTGTCGGCAATGCAATAGCCGCGAGTAGTTTTAAATTATTTTTTTCCTTCAAAATGTCATTTTGCTGTCAGACTGTTCTAAACACAGGAAACATGCGCCCCTTTACAGGCATACTATAGACACCCCCCAGGTACAAAATTTAAAGGGATATTACACTTTTATTGTTTGACTCTAAGCATTATTAAAATCACTGCTCCTGAAAAAACGGCCGTTTTTAAAACTTTTTTTTGCATTGATCCATGTCCCCTGGGGCAGGACCCGGGTCCCCAAACACTTTTTATGACAATAACTTGCATATAAATAGGATTTATAAAATAGGATTTATTTTACTGACTTGAAGCTCTTCTTACAAATGTACAAGTCCACATCAGGATAACTTGTGCCAAGAAAAGAGGGAGGGAGAGACTTATGAGAAAGGGGATACTGTAATGCTCACACAGTCACATTTCCACTGAACATGGACCATCAGCCATTCCTTGATCCAACTGTAAAAGGCTGGAATGTAAAACACTCTCTAAAGTCTGAAGGTAATTTTAGGCTTTAAAGTTCTGGTTGAACCTATATGACAATGTGACAGTTTATTTTGTTTGTTTTTGTTACGAGTTTAAATCAACATACTAATGTTCAAATAATCGTCATAAAATTGTCACGACAAGGATGCAAAATCCAATAAAATCAGTGTTCCTTACTCAGTTAACATCACTGAAACATAGTAATCAAGGATATAGTGTAGCTGGGAGATTTTACTGTCTCCTAGTGGCATCCTACCAAAATTTTGCCACACAGCATTACAGAGCTGATAACAAGAAAATTTAAAGAAGAAAGGAAGAAAGAAAAAAAGGGGGGGTTAAGATTTTAAAAGGGGGGGAGGGTGGGGGAAGAATCAGGAAAGAGTAGAGTTGGGTGGGTCCCTTTACCCTGGGTCTCCCCTCACAAGCCTGTCACGGCCTCAAGGAGCCTGGACATAAGCGATCCAGGGGTACCAAACTTTTTCAAACCTAGTTTGCTTATCCCAATGGATACTAGTCAGTTTTTCATTGATCATGATCCATGATATCTTGTCTTTCACCAGGGCAATATTGATTACATGCAATTTCCATGCACGTGCAATAGTTATTTTGGCCGCTAAAAGGATGAAAGATATGAGAGTGCGCAGATGTCTGGGGTTCTCTTCTGGAAGATCACTGAACAACCCCGTTTTGGCCCTTCTAGGTATATTTTGTCCGGTCACGGAGTAGGTTAGGTTGAACATACTAATCCAGTACCGTCGGACCTTCGGGCAGGACCACCAGACATGGTACATATCTTCTTCCTGTCCGCATCCCCGAAAGCATAGGGAGGAGGTACCAGGGTATATTTTTGCTAGCTTTGTAGGAACAAGGTACCAGCGTGATAACACTATAATTCACCTCCACCAATGAGGTGTTGAGTATGTCTTTGTGCACCTTGGTCGACCATTTCGTCCACACCTCCTCCTCAATTATCTCCCCTAGTTCCGCCTCCCATGCCGTTTAGTAGGAGGGTTTGGTACCCTGATTGATGAACATGTATAATTCCGTGATCCCTCCCCGTGATTCCGGGCCTTTCACACACCTGTTCTCGAAGAAAGTCCTTGTGGTGATATCTACCTCATCCCTCTGTAAGGTTCGTAGGAAGTGTATAATTTGGCAGAGACAAAATGTCTCTGTAGGGGCATTTCTAAGGTTTCCTTAAAGTAATTGGGCTGTCTTACCCCCTTATGATCTATAAAGTGAGCAATTCTGTAAAGCCCCTTGTTGACCCACCAGGTGAATTGTGCAATCTGTTGGCCCAGGATGAAATGGGGATTGTTGAATAGTGGAGCCACTGGAGAGTGGGGTGATTTTAAGGGGTACCGTTTACATGCTGTGTCCCACAAACGTAGGGAGTGGGATAAAGTAGGGCTCAGCACCGCACTGGCGCTCTTTCGCAGGAGGAGATCTAGGGGGGTGGTGGGGCTGGCCTGTGACTCCAAGTGGACCCAGTCAAGTCTATATCTTTCATTAAAATTTGATATAAGTGGACCAATTGTGCCGCTCTATAGCATCGTAGGAAATGCGGAACTCCCAGTCCGCCTCGCCATTTAGACCTATACAGTGTAGAGCGGGCCAACCGATAGCCCCCTTTGTTTCAAATAAATTTATAGATCAGGGATTGTAACTTCCTGAAGAAAACAGAAGGAACTGAAATTGGAAGGAAAATAGTAAAGTATTCGAGGGAGAACTGTCATTTTAACGGCCGCTATTCTACCCATCCAGGAAATATTGTGCGCTTACCAAGTTTAGGGTCAAGCTCTGTGGAGTCATAAAGAGGAGTGTAATTTGTCCGATACAATGTAGCAATGTCAGAAGTCAGTTTGACTCCAAGATACGGGAGCACCTGCGTACACCATTTGAATGAGAAGAATGGTCGTATAGTCTAAAACTTTTTCCGGGATATTTATATTTAGAGCCTCCGATTTCAATTACTTTACCTTCAGTCCAGAAATAGTTCCAAAATCGAATACGGCAAATAAATTGGGTATGATCGTGATAGGATCCGATATGAATAGTAACATATCATTGACAAAGAGGCCACATTTGTGCATTTTGCCGCCACTTTCAATACCGTGGATATTGGGATTGGATCGGATAGCTATTGCCAACGTCTCAATAGCTATCACAAAGAGGATTGGTGACAGAGGACATCCCTGTCTAGTTCCTCTCTTGATTTGCAAAGGGTCCGATGTACAACCAAACCCAATAATATTAGGCAATGGGTTGGAATATAAAGCAGTCATTAGGTTAAGAAAATTCGGTCCACAATTCCATTTCCGCAATATGTGGAACAGAAAGGGCCAGGATATGGAGTCAAAGGCCTTATGTAGGTCCAGTGACAATAGCATGCCAGGTCTATGGTCCGTCTACCAAACAAATTCAACCTGGTCAATGTGAATGTCAATGTGAATGTATTGTATTAAAAATGTATTGAATCTATTTGCGTATATTTTGGTCAGGAGTTTTAGGTCGTTGTTGATCAAGGATATTGGACAGTAATTGGCTATGTCAGAATGATCCTTGTCCGGTTTAGGTATCAAACATATGTTAGCTTTGTTAGAGTCTGCATCAAGGGTTGCGCCATCTCTTATTGTCGTAAAGAACTGTAGAAGATGGGGGGAAAACTGAGTAGCAAATTTCTTATAATATGCTGCGGAGAAGCTGTCTAGGCCTGTAGTTTTAAAGGTCTTGGCTTGTTTTTTTTTTTAACCAATAGATTTTTATTGATTTTCACATTGTACATAACATGACATGCAGTAACTACATTGCAAAGGTTGTACAAGGTGAGTAATAAATGCAGATCTTACTACAATATTAACAGTAACTTGGATGCTCGAGCTACAAATATGGCTAAAGATTCTGACCTCAACATGAGGTACGGCCTGTCACCCCCTTTGGGTTCACACTGTGAACAGGCTTTTTGCTGGGTTGTCACAAAGTAGCCCACCTTGGACCTTAGTGAGGGTCACTGGAGGGACAAAGAGTAGTAAGTTCTGTCATCGCATTGTCAGAAATTACGAACAAAGATTTAACTAGTTTATTAGTACAGAGTGTTCCCCGCATATCAAACACACCACAGTGAGAAGCTCATTCTAATACATCCACTGTTTCGGGGGTGATCGCATCTGCCATTGGTCTACACCACCATTCGGCATTACATTTGCTTCAAAGTATCAGTAATTACTAGTCAAATCTCATGAATGTGAGGAGGCATACTGAGAGGTTCTCAAAATCTCCCAATGTTTATGGAAAGACTGGGATCTTCTTTCGGTGTAGGCAAGCATTTTTTCCATTGTATATTGAGCATTTACTCTAGAGATTACCTCTTCTATTTTAGGGGGTGATTGTGATCGCCATTCCTTTGTTATTGATATGCATGCTGCAAACAGTATATGGATGACTACTTTCCTTACTAGAGGGGGGAAAATTTTTGATACCCAAGCATAGTAATGTGAATGCAGGATTAAGGGCATAGTTTATGTTAGTAATATTTAGGATGAGGGATTGACCATTTGTCCAGAAAGACTGTATGACTGTACAGCTCCAGAATACATGGAGTAGACTTCCCGTGGCCTTATATTCTCTCCAGCATAGTGATGATATAGTAGGGTTCATCTTGTTCAGGCGCGAAGGCGTAAGATACCATCTATGTAAAAGTTTTTGTGCATTGTCCCAGTGGTCTACACATGCTGAGGTCTTACTATTGTATTTTATAGCTATGTGCCATTGATGCAAGGGGTATTCTCTTTGTAATTCCCATTCCCATTTTACCATGTTGGGTAGTTTAGATTGTAAATAAATGGGGGTGGAAAATTTGTAAAACAGGGATATTCCTTTGTGATTGATCAAGAGTTTAGTGATCAGGAAGTTCCATAGGATTTGTGGAATTTCTATTGGTCGGGTCGGGTTGGGTTGGAGCTTGAGTAGTGATTTAATTGGTACAATCTATATTTATCCACTGCACTCTGCTTAGCCAAGTCAGTTGTTGAGAAGTGTACACCCTGTTTCCTCCATGCTTGGGCCGAGAAGTTAGGGATTAAATATTCATACGTTGCTAGTGGTCAATTTGCGAGTTGGGATATCAGCAAACCGAGAGTTTACCATAGAAGACCACGCAGCAATAGTGGCTTGTATAGTTGGATAAGGTGGAGTTTTGTGTTTATGGTGAATGCAAGCAGCTAGTGCCAGTGCTGGGAGATAGTGACCTGGTGTAACCGTCCGTTCAATATCTGACCAATGATTGTCCATTTGACAGGAAAACCTGTAGTGCATTTGGTCCAGTACCGCTGCTTTGTAGTATAGTTGTGCGTTGGGAAGGTCTACGCCCCCAAGGTGTTTGGGTTTATATAGCTGTGTTACAGCAATTCTAAGATGTTTACCCCCCCATATGAATTTTCTCAAATTCCTTTCTATTTGTGTAAAGAATTTCTGGGGGACAGGAATGGGTAATGTCCTGAAGATATACAGTAGTTTGGGCAATACCTGCATTTGGTATGCAGCTATCCTCCCCAACCATGTGAGTTGTAATTTACTAATTTGATTTAATTCTTCCTCCATTTTTGCTAATAGTGGAGGGTAGTTGCATGAATAGATTTTTGTAGAAGAAGAGGTCAGCTGCACACCAAGGTATGTAATGGAGGGTGGGTCCCAGTTGCAGGGAAAAATTTCCTTTAACCCGGGTTTTTCTTCATTAGGTATATTGATGGTCAGTGCATAGCATTTGATTGTGTTGACCTTGTAAAAAGAAACCTGTCCAAACCTGTGTAAGAGGGACTTAATAGCGGGTAGCGATGAGTTTGGATTAGTTACAGTTAGTATGATGTCGTCAGGGAAGAGTCCTATCTTATGGCATTCAGAGCCTACTTTGATGCCCTCTATGGTGTCGTTAGCTCTGATATATTCCGCTAATGGCTCTATAATCAATGAGAATATTATTGGGGATAGGGGGCATCCTTGTCGAGTGCCGTTAGATAGTGTAAAGGGGTCTGAAAGAAGGCTAGATGAATAGACTTTCGCTGTGGGGTTTGTATACAGGGACATAATTGCTGAATTGATCAGGCCAGAGATTCCAAATTTGTGTAAGGTCTTGGATAGGTAACCTTCATCGAAGGCCTTTTTTCAGCGTCTAATGCCAGAAATGTACTAGGTGTCTTGTTGACCTCTGCTAGTTGTAAAAGGTTTAACATCCTTCTCATTCCATCAGGTGATTGTCTACTCTTTACAAATCCAACCTGATCCAGTCCTATGAGAGAGGGGGTAGTATCTTTTAGTCTGTTTGCTAAGATTTTGGCGTAGATTTTAAGATCTGAATTTAAAAGTGATATGGACCTGAAATTTTGGGAGATTGATGTGTCCTTGCCAGCTTTCGGTAGGGTGACTATCACAGGGGGAAAAGAAAAATAAGGCAAAGAACAGCCGAACAACGGATGGTATGATCTAAAACTTTACACTCGCTGTGCAGATTGAGGGCACCAGGTGTGTTTCATATCTGGTACATGGATTATGCTGTTGGGAGATTACTAGCATGTAGTACAATCCTGGGTAGGTTAACTACTTGCTCCTCTCTCATGGAGGGGGTCGGGGTCCGCTGGTTCTCCATTCGCAGGCAGCAAATGCCATTTTCGGAGAAGCTCCATTCCTCTGTCTACTGATGAGATTGCATGTGATTCGTTGTGCATTTCCACAATAAGTTTGGCAGGGAAGCCCCATTTGTAGATGACTTTGTGGTTACTCAGGACCTTGGTAATCGGCACTAAATTGTGTCTTGCCAGACCTGTGGCTTGCGACAGGTCTGCATACAATGCAATCCCAGCAAAGGGATCAGGGATGGCGGGGTTTTGTCTTGCATAGCGCATTAGTTGGTCCTTAACGTGGTAAAGGTGAATTCTCACTTTGACATCTCTGGGAATCTGATCAGGGAGGAAGGATAATTTTGGTAGTCTGTGGGCCCTGTCTATTATTAAATCCGCAGAGCCTAGTGATGGTAGAGCCATTACCATGAGCTTTTGAAGGTATGCAGTCAGCTCTGCTGGTTTGACTGACTCAGGGACCCCTCTAAACTTGATATTGTTCCTGCGGGCCCTGTCTTCGATGTCCGCTATTTTAAGATGCATGGTTTTGATCTCTTCCTCAACGTTAAAGTGTGCATCTACTAACTCATTATGTGCTAATGTGAATTCCTCCATTTTCTGCTCCACATATTCCACTCTGCTGGTTACTGCTGCTACTTCTAGTTTTGTAGAATGCATAAACGCTGCCATATCACATTGGGGGGCCCCCCTCAGGGTTTGCAGCATCTCTTTCATGGTGGTATCTATGATGGGCTGCCCTGATGTGGGAAATGCATCCAGCCACTGGGCATATGAGGAGGATTCCTCCATTTCTTCCCCCACTGTCCCTGCGCCATCCCGGGCCTCTCCTTCCTCCTCAATCCTCCTTTTTTGTTTCACAGGGCTGCTAAAGGGGGAGGATGGCAATCGATGGTCTGTACAGCGTGACTCACCCGTGGATGGCGATGGATGGCTGGCTGTGTGTGCTGTGGAGACTGATGAACGGCTCCTGGTGCCGGCGCCATCTTGGATTTCTCGTCCCGTGTCTGGAGGGAAGAAATTGGTAAGTTTTCTCGGTCCCTCTCCCTCTTTCCGTTTGAACATCACTACTGCTGTGTGCCCCTTGTCCTTCTCTGTCTGTCGGTACGCTTTTTAGCTGGTGTAATGAGCTGTGAGCTGCTGTAAGACACCCGTTATGTCAGAGCTCAGCTCTCACACATCCATCAGCTCTGGCTGCCGACTCCACCCCCGGGGTCTTGGCTTGTTTAATTACCGCCAGCACCTCTTCTATTGTGATTCCCCCTCCAAAATCTCCCGGTGAGAGGTCGAGAGAGAAGAGAGGGGGAGATCCTTGATAAACCATCTATGGCTCCCGTGGATGCAAGCTCCTCTACACCATATAATGATGAGTAGTAATCATGGAACAATTTCATTACCGTTTGTGAGTTTTGTGTCATGGTGCCATTCGTGCATCTAAGCTAAGGGATTTCCATTTTGCGGATTAGGGGTGTTAGGTTATGAGCTAACATGGTCCCTGCTTTATCTTTAGTGTGTAAAAGGAGACTTGGGACCACCTAAGAATTTTTTCTGCTCTCGTTGTCAAACATAGATTTAATTCCAGCCGGATAGAGTCTATTTTGTCTTTAAGGTCTAAGTTTGGATTTTGCTTATGTCGGGTCAGTAGGTCAGACAACTCTTTTTCTTTATCGTGGTTAAGAGCGTTTGGGTTTTTCTTGAGACGGGTAACCCCTGATCGTGGCTTTGTGGGCCTCCCAGTTGATCATTGGAGAGTTGGCTTCTGGTTTATTTGAGGTAAAATATTCCTTAATGTGTTGTTCTATGTCAGAACAGACTGATGGATTACTCAAGAGTGATTAATTCAGTCTCCAAGGGGTAGGACCCCTGTGTATTTGTAAAGAGTCACACGATGTCCAATTCATAGAGTGGTCTGACCATGTCATGTCTACTATCTTACTTGCCGGGAAGAGGGGCACCGTTTTAGGATTGGTAAAAAAGTGATAGAATCCCCCGCTAAGAGTACAATCCCTTTTAGGTCAGGGGACACAGCATGAAGCAGAATTCTAAAGAAAGGAAGTTGACCTGTGTTAGGAGCGTAATAGGAGAGCAGTGAAACTGGGGAGCCCTCCAGATGCCCAACCAGCATTAGATAGCGTCCCTCCAGATCGCAAATCTTCTTTTCCAGTGAGAAAGAGACCCGCTTGGAAAAGCAGATCGCAACACCTCCTGTCTTGCCTGGACCTTTTGCCAAGTAAAATGGGGGTAGTAGTGGTGCAAAAATTTTGGGTTGTAGGTTGGTGGAAAATGTGTCTCCTGAAGGAGGAGAACATCTGTCCTTAGGGATTTGTAATGTTGGAAGGCCATCCTCTGCTTTATCGGAGAATTCAGCCCTTTAACATTGTGTGTGATAAATTTGAAGGAGACCCTGGTAGTCTTGTCTGCCATGGTGCACAAAGAAAGTGGAGGACTCACTTACCAGTCTTCACTAGAATGTCGCCTTTCCCGGTTTACCGTATCGTTCAGCAGCTGAAGGCCTAGGTCCAAGGAGACCCGGAGTGAAGGGAGAAGGGGTAAAGGTTAAGAGAAAGAAAAGAAAAAAAAAAGGTTATACTCAGAAAGAAACAAAAGGTTAGAAGAGTTTCTATTGGAGATCTGTCCTGCAAATAAGAGATCAACATATATTATGCGTTAGTTAGACAGTAAATTCAATCAAATGAATTCTAGACCAGGGAAAAGAGTCCCCCTGGTTGTCCACAAATGTCACCCTGGGCAAAGCCCAGGACCTGGTTTGGCTCCGGTCCCCTCACTAGTGGAGAGAAACAAAGACAAACTGGGTGCATAACTACCACCACTGGCCTCAACCTGTCTTTAAAAATTGTCAACATCAACATAAGGAGCTATAATTGTAAGAATCAGAAGACCCTCGAGAAACAAGAGAAACACAGCAGTATGCCTAAAACATAAATCCCAGGGTCTCTCATTCCCTCTTTTAGCAATGAAATTTCAGGAAGCCTTCTAAATGTTCCATCTATGATCCCGCCATAGGATCAATGAAAAATTTTGAAAAACAACCAGAAGAAAAATTCACTCCACAAGGTCCCATCTGACCCAGAAGCCTCCTTTTTTTTCTTCTTTATCATGGGGGGTCTACTTTTGAGCCTGGCTTGGCTTCTGGTGGAGCGCCACACTGAAAATGGAGGACTCTGCATGGGCTTGGTGGTAGGTGACCCGGGTTGGGGGGTGTGTGAGGGTCTCTCCTGACCCATGGATATAAGTCCCAGTTTCTTCAGCAGAACTTCACCTTCCGGAAATGTGGAAAAAGAGTTTTTCTTGTTGTGGAAAGTGAAATTCAATCGAAAAGGGAAGGCCCAGTAGTATTTATTATTTTTGGCTATCAAGGGCTGTAGCAAAGGTTTCATGGCTCTGTGCTTTTGTATAGTTGCCGGTGAAATGTCAGCAAAGATCTGGATTTTGTGATCCCGGAGTTGCAGATGAGCTATTTCTCTGGCTCTGGCCATAACTTGCTCCTTGTGGATAAAGAAAATACAAAGCTTGCAACACACAATATAAGTGAAATCAACAAAAAAAGTCCAAATGAAAATCCAAATGAATGCAACTGAAGTGTAAGTCTGCAACAAAGTAGGTGCAAAAAATGCTTCACAAACTTGCAGGAGTACAGCAACACCCCTTTTTGCATCCCCACTCACCAAATCAGGACGACCCCCAGCTTTGCAGTCCAGGGGTCACTTCAGGCCTGTAAACGGTGTCCCACACACGTGGATTAGATGCAAAACATCAGCTGATAGATCGGTGTAGATTTTCAATGGGAGGCTCTCAACAGGATATGCAGGCACCCAGAAATGAAAAGAGGATGGACTAATAGTGAAGTACTGTTAAAAAAGTTGATTTATTGCACATAGTGATCAGTACTTACAAGAAGAAGATTAAAAACAGGCATGGACACAGAGCTGTAAAGCCAGGAAGCAGCCGCTCATAGCATGCGTTCCACGGGCCGGAAATGACGTCAATCGAAACAGGAAATACCGTCAACGCATTTCGCCCTCCCTCAGGGCTTCATCAAGGACCTCATTTCCTGCTGGTAATGCTGTCCTTAAATACTGGGAGAGAGAGAGACTCCCCTAATTAGAACCAATCAGAATGGCATTGCCATATTTTTATTTTTATTTTTATATTTTTTTTCATCTTCATTTTTCATTTTTAGTTTTTTTTTTTTTTTATTTATATTTTTTTATTTCATTTATTTTTTATATTTATTTCATGTGTTTAGTTTAAGCATTTTTTGTATTTTCATATTTGCCACTAATTCACCATGTCACCGGAATTGACGACAAAACTTTTTTCTAAGTTAGGTTTTTTTTTCTAACCAGGTCCATGGCGACCTTTTCTCTCCTATGGACTTTGCTCTATCCATGGTAGCGACAGTTTTTATCTAACCAACAAGATGGCCGCAATGCCATTCTGATTGGTTCTCATTAGGGGAGTCTCTCTTCCAGTATTTAAGGACAGCATTACCAGCAGGAAATGAGGTCCTTGATGATGCCCTGAGGGAGGTCAAAATGCATTGACAGTATTTCCTGTTTCGATTGACGTCATTTCCGGCCCGTGGAACGCATGCTATGAGTGGCTGCTTCCTGGTTTTACAGCTCTGTGTCCATGCCTGTTTTTAATCTTCTTCTTGTAAATACCAATCCCTATGCGCAATAAATCAACTTTTTTAACAGTACTTCACTATTAGTCCATCCTCTTTTCATTTCTGGGTGCCTGCATATCCTGTTGAGAGCCTCCCATTGGAAATCTACACCGATCAATCAGCTGATGTTTTGATCTGGTGAGTGGGGATGCAAAAAGGGGTGTTGCTGTACTCCTGCAAGTTTGTGAAGCATTTTTTGCTCCTACTTCGTTGCGGACTTACACTTTAGTTGCATTTATTTGGATTTTCATTTGGACTTTTTTTGTTGATTTCACTTATATTGTGTGTTGCGAGCGCCGTATTTTTTTATCCACATTCATTCAAGTGATTAGCACCTTGTTTACAGCAGCTGCACTTCATTATCATTCAGTTATTTCCATCAGTGTGAGTTTATATTTAGTAATATATTTTCACATAACTTGCTCCTTGACCGCATAGTAATGAGGCTTTACTATGATGTCCCTTGGCAGTCCATCCTCCCGGGGCACCGTCAGGGCCCTGTGAACTCTGTCCAAGTCCATCTTGTGGGAAGGTATGTCAGGGATGAGATGGTGGATAAGTTCTTTAACCACCTGCCAACCAGCGCACGACGATGTACGTCCAAACTTTGGCGGCAGATACCGTTGTTATGGCAGCAGCTAGCTGCCATAACCCCAGTATCCCCATTTTCGTGCGGCGGTCGGATTCACGATAAAAGTGGTCCCTGCAGCGGATTCGCCGCAAGATCGCTTTTATTGGTGGCAGGAGAGGCCCCCCCCTCCCGCTGCGATCCGGTGCCCTCCGCCGCTTACCGGAGCCGTCGGTAGCGGCGGAGATGATCGCGTCCTGTCAGTGCTGTGCCTGGAGATGAGTGAGGCTAAGATGGTGCCCACTTGTCTCCATGACACTGCTGGGCGGAAGCAACGTCAAAACGTCACTTCCGTCCACGCCTCTTAAAGGCATATTTTTTTCAATGTCATTTTTTTAAATGATTTTTTTTTTTTTATTGCATTTTAGTGTAAATATGAGATCTGAGGTCTTTTTGACCCCGGATCTCATATTTAAGAGGTCCTGTCATACTTTTATCTATTACAAGGGATGTTTACATTCCTTGTAATAGGAATAAAAGTGATTTTTTTTTAAAACAGTGTAAAAATAAATAAAATAATGTAAAATAAATAATAAAAATAAAAAGAAATATTTAAAAACCCCCCGTCCTGACAAGCTTGCGCTCAGAAGCGAACGCATACGAGAACGCATACGCGAGTAGTGTGCCGCATATGAAAACGGTGGTCAAACCACACATGTTACTGTAGGTATCGCCATGACCGGTAGAGCAAGAGCAATAATTCTAGCCTTAGACCTCCTCTGTAACGCAAAACATGCAACCTGTAGAATTTTTTAAACGTCGCCTATGGAGATTTTTTAGGGTAAAAGTTTGACGCCATTCCACGAGCGGGCGCAATTTTGAAGCATGACATGTTGGGTATCAATTTACTTGGCGTAACATTATATTTCACAAAATAAAAAAAAAATTGGGCTAACTTTACTGTTGTCTTATTTTTTTATTCAAAAATTATTAAATTACTATTAAAATATTTCCAAAAAAAGTGCGCTTAAAAGACCGCTGCGCAAATACGGTGCAAAAAAAAGTATTGCAACGACCGCCATTTTATTCTCTAGGGTGTTAGAAAAAAAAACATATATATGTTTGGGGGTTCTAAGTAATTTTCTAGCAAAAAAACCCGTTTTAAACATGTAAAGACCTAAAATCCAAAACGAGGCTGGTCCTTAAGTGGTTAATGATAGCTTTGGTGTCAAGAAAGGTTTCAGGGATGCCGCGCACCCGAAAATTGTAATTGTGGGACCGATTTTCCAAGTCGTCTATTTTATTTAGCACATCGTCCAATCTCTTGTGTATGCCCTCAATACATTCAGTGTTCTGGTTGGTTCTGGTAATGGTGTCTTCCAATGTGTTCTCTATTGTTCCTATGCGGAAGCCCAGCTCCTGAAATGTAAGTTTCAGGTCCGAGGTTAAGCGCTTGCTTGCTTTTTCAAACCCCTGTTCCAAAAGGGAGAAAAACCTTGCCAACAAGATGGGTCCCGTGAGTATTCAGTTGGCGGTGGTGCCACGGGCTGAGAGGGTGATCCGTCCTCCATGCTCCCTTGGCTTGTCACATAGTGCTCTGTCCAGGTCTGACTGGGAGGAGAATATATCTCTATCCAGGGACATGGACACAGCCCAAGAAGCTCTGGCACTGAATTCCTTCATCGAGCTCTGTCCTGGCAGATCTTGGGGCTGTGTCTCTGACTGCAGCACATGTGTGTGCTTTGGGGCCCCCCCCCCCCGCCATTTTGGACATGCAGCCTGCTTATGTGGTTGTGTCTGCGTGCAGGAATGGGGGTTTTTAGGCTTACCTCTTGTCTTTTTCCCGGATGGGGGGAGGCAGCGGGAGTCCGGCTGGATGTGTGACAGTTGTGAGGAGGGCTGCTGGGTGCTCTGACGGGATCTGTCCATCCGGCGGGCAGTGGAGCTGGGGCCTTGTCACTGCCTCCATTCACGGGCGGCTGTGGGGGTTTTGTGAGCCTTCTCCTGGTCTTCCACTGGGTCAGTGATGCTGTGGGAGTCCGGCAGGTTATTTGTGAATGTGGGGGGGCTCACTGGCATCTCCGGTGGGGTTTGTTAGGCCAGCGGGGAGCAGAGCTGAAGCTTTACACCGACGCCATCCCCAGCTGCGTGCATGCGCCTGTGACAGTTTATTTTATTTTGGTACAAAAAGGCATGTCCATCATAAAATCATAAAGATCTTCACACCAAACCACATATTAATTATTATTTTTTTAATTTACCTAAGTCAGTTTTTCACTTTGATGTCTCAGACAGAATATATTTTCAGAAGGAAAGGCCAGCAAGGGTGGACATACCATCTGTGAATACTTTACAGTTAAACAAAGCACTTTGGGAGTTAGGCCCCTTTCACACGGTCAGTCACTGTCAGTTTTTTGGCGGACCTGTTCAGACCATCTATTACTCTCTATGGAGGGGCAGAAGTAAATGGACATGTATCCGTTCACACCCAAGGACATCCGATCCTCTCCGCTATTAACAGACATATGGGGATCCATTCCACATCGCTTTGGGGGATCAGATCGGATGACAGTCAGAACTGCCCATAGAGAAAAGAGGGCTGTATCCATGTCCACTCTGCATGGATCTGTTATCCGCCTGCTCAGTGGGACCAGCGGACAGATTCCTGACAGATTCCCCGATGAGCAGGTGGATCCACTGGCGGAGTCTGCCAGTGTGAAAGAGACCTTAGCAATCTACAGTATTTATATTAATTTGGGTCTGGAAGGTACTGGAACTCCTTTTGCAGCCACTTAGACTTGGACAGACTTGGACTAGTTTGAAATAGTTAGATGGGGTCACTCACACAGCATTTCTCATCTGATCGCTCTTGAGAAATACAGATTTCTTCTTGAATCCATAGAGTGTTTGTCTATTCTACTATTTAGCTATCTGCTATTTATACACATTGAATACGCTTTTTTTATTTGGGCAACAGTTCAATAAGGGACCAAAAAAACTGATCTTGCACAGGGACCTTTTGGTGATCAGTCCCCTCGTTTAAAAGGTTGTCTTGATGAAATATCATTTAGCATTCAGCACACTTAAGGTGTGTTATGTGTGTCTATTCATCACGGTGCTTGCAGGGAACACTCTGGGTCCCACAACTGATTGCAATGCCGGAAAAGACATGGCCACACTCTGATCTTTTCAGCACGATCACGAGGCCTCTCCTCTCTTCTGGCGCCAAACACATACACGCGTCCCACGTGGTAGCAAGTAGGGTAACTCCTCCCACTTGTTCTTCCAGTCACGTAGACTCTTGGGCCTTTTCTGGCACCCAGCGTCTACGCACTCAAAAGCAAAGTCCTGCAGTTTAACCTTTCCTCTTCCTGAAAATTTTTTCTCAAAGTCCAGCTCTCTCTGTAAACTCCCGGTAAAACACTCCACTGGGTTGTAATAATTGACGGTCAGCAAATCCCTGATGACGCCCCCACATGTTGCACTAACTCACGGTGGAGCTGCTCGTTTAAGCAGGCCTGTTACCTTCACTTTGCTTCCCTCTGTTTCACCGGCACCGGGTCTAGGGTTCCATTGAGTTTACTTCTGGACGACACACGCACCAAAACTGGAGTGAGTTTTCAATGCTTTATTGAACAGACAAACTTTAGGAAGTAGCAGGAAAGAGGCGGAAAAGGAAACTTTCAGGAGAAACGCAAATGTCTTCTTGTAGAATCTTAGCGACAAATGTCCTGGTAGAATTCAGATAATTATGTGGAATGTACTCCCCTTGTGGGACACACTCCTTGCCCGTCTGGATAGACCTCTCTCTCTAGCAGCCAGTACGCAGCACGAATCAAAAGTCTCTGCCACAGACTTGCTTGAGGGGTAAATCCACACGATCCTCTGCCACAGGATGTATCAGATTTTCTGGGGTGAAAGTCAGTCACAGTGCCTGAATCTTTAAGCCGAGCCGGCAACACTATGCTGTATAGTCACTTCTTTTGGATACGTCCCCCAACCGAGTCACCAGGCCCCTCTACAGACCAGCACGCCGAATGATCTCTCTAAGACGGGTCCTCCCCTGGGATCTCCTCAGTTGTCCAGCTTCGTCACACAGGGCCGACAGCTTAGGACCATTCCTCGGCTGCAGTGGTAGGCCCCAGACAAGCCTCTGGACCCACCCCTGCGCCGCTGTATCGTGGGCCTCCCGATCGGAGGACCACGAGGTAGCTCCTTAACGCATACCTGTCGGCCAGGAGGGCCAGCAGGTGGCTGTAAAAACCCCGACCCTAGAACATGGCGTCTCTCCCATAAATACCCTCACCCAGAATGCAACTCAGAGGACCACCTCCACCAAGCGTGCCTCCGGGACAGAGGAGCATCCATACGCTTCAACACGTTGCCTTTCCAACCCTGACCAGTGGCAACAGCGACACCCACCGGTCAGCACGGAAACACACACAACGTCAGCCAAGCTGGAACAGAGGCAAACTTTTACCTTCCTAACGCCCAAATTACTAAATTTACCTAACATGCGGTAGATTGTAAATCTACCAGCGCTACATGTGCATTTTTCCATTATTTGCCATTAATTATTTGCCCATTTAATTATTTAGGGGCTGGTGGAGCACAGCAGGAGATACCAGCATTCAACGCTGCCAACAGTGTCATATGCAGCTAATCTCTGAGCAAGATTCATCCCAGCCAAGTGTGGTGGTATGGCAACAGGGCATGTAAGTATCAAATGTTTGCTTTGCATAAAGACCTTTATTTTATGTCTTAAAGATGGCCGCAGAGTCTCTAAAAGTGCCTGTGAGGCATTAGGTGGTCATTGGGATGCCTTCAGACCTGCAACTTAATATGCTTGGGGGAAAAATAGACTGTTGGAGCTGGACTCAGTAATTGCTATTCCAACCAAATACGGATAGTGCAAGAAGAGTCTGTTGGAGGTACATTTGCAAATCTAACAAAGAGACATTTATGTTTATCTCTGAAGGTTTAACAGTATTTTACAAAGTTATCAGAATATCATATCTAGATAATAATCATGCAATTTAGAAAAGGGGGGGGGGGGTGCTGCGCTAATCCGGGTGTGAACATAACAGACTGGTAAGATAGTAATACTGGAGTGGCGTAGTGCCTAATTACAAAGAGTGAATGATAGATATTAGATCATGCGTTGCTAAAATTCTATGCTGTGTTCATATGCAAATTCCAAATAAGAGGTGCATGTGAAATGAAGCAAATGAACACCTAGTTTGAACTAAAGACACATCACATGCGGTGTACAGAGCAATTCAGTTTGTCTATTTACTCATCACATTCTATAAATTTTTAAAACCTTGTTGTCATTTACAGGTTTTCACATCCTACTTTTTAAATGAATAACATTGGGAAATAAGGGGCGGATGTGTTCCTCTAGGTATATATAATGGGACAGCAGAAACTCATCAGTACAGAAGACCAGAGAGGCACCATGTACACCTTTTTCATTCTTCTGCTCACCACCTGGCAGACTCAAGCAGTCACTATGGTAAGTCTTATCAGAGATTAAAGATTATTAACCACTGCTATTTTTTTATTGAAAGGTTTGTTCTTTTATCTTTTGGAAATACAAACCACAGTTCATATGCAGATAAAATAATTTGCAGACAATGTCATTTAGTTTCATCTGTTGTTTCTTTGTCAGTAAATATATTCAAAGCAGAATTATAGCCTTGCACTAAAAACTATATGCTGCAATACTTAAAGCTGAACTCCAGGCAAACAGCTAAATGCAAAAATGGATCGACTTGGGTACAATTAGTTTGCCTATACATGGACTGAATCTTAGCCGGTCCCTGCTGAACTGGCCGAGATTCGACCAACTATGGCTGGCTTAAGTCTAAACTCCCTTGCTGCCAGATACAGTCACTAATTATTGCAATAAAAAATATTGTATATTGACAGCATTAGAATGTCTTTCAAGATAAATTAAATAGGCCTTTGGTTTTGGCTATACTATCAGCTGGTAACATACATTCTGTATCAGAACGTATGCAACGTTTTCAGGTATTTTTCTCTTTAATGTCTTGTGTCATAATACGTTAAGATTTTACCTGATTTTCACTTGGTAAGCCTTAGTACAAAGACTACCTGTCTGTATATCTATTTCTGAGAATGTAGGTGAGTTTAAAATACCTGCAATGCAGCACATTAACTTTTTAAGTTAAAACTCAGGGAAAATAAAGAAAACATCCTTGCAACGGGGCTCCTTCCATACGCTAGAGGGGTTACGTTTTCTTACAATATATTCCTGGGATATCAGTAAAAACTACTTTTACTTATCTTATCTAGGGATGAGCCGAACACCCCCTGGTTCGTTTCGCACCAGAACCTGCGAACGGAACGAAAGTTTCCGCAAACTTTGGAACCCCATTAGTTTATGGGACTCGAATGTTCAAAATCAAAAGTGCTAATTTTAAAGGCTAATATGCATGGTATTGTCCTAAAAAGGGTTTGGGGACCCGGGTCCTGCCACAGGGAACATGTATCAATGCAAAAAAAGTTTTAAAAATGGACGTTTTTTTGGGAGCAGTGATTTTAATGATGCTTAAAGTGAAAAAAAAGTGAAGTATCCCTTTAAATATCGTACCTGGGGGGTGTCTATGGTATGCCTGTAAAGTGGTGCATGTTTTCTGTGCTTAGAACAGTCCCTGCACAAGAAATAAAAGTCATTTAAAACTGCTTGCGGCTTTAATGTAATGTCGGGTTACGGCAATATGGATGAAAATCAGTTCGACTAACAGCATGGGTAACCCCCCCAGTCTATTACCAGGCCCTTTGGGTCTTGTATGGATATTAAGTGGAACCCCGCACCCAAATTAAAAAAAGGAAAGGTGTGGGGCCCCTAGGCCCTATTTACTCTGAACAGCAGTATACAGGCAGTGCAAACAAGACAGGTACTGTAGGTTTGTTGTTAAGTAGAATCGGTTTGTAATTTTGAGCTGGTACATTTTTAAAGTGTAGCTCCAGCCAAAAAATCTATTTTTAAGCTTTTTGGAAAAACATAGGGAAGGGTTATCACCCCTGTAACATTTGTTTTTCTGTCTGTGCACCTCTTCAGAAGATTTCACCTCACTTTCTGTCCCAATAACAAATGTTTTTTAAAAATTTGGGGTTTTTAGTGAAACAAGGATTGGTGATAAAGCATCAGTGGAGAGGAGACACGTTTTTCCCATATTAACTTTTACAGGAGAGAATTTCCCTTACTAGGGGTAGATTTCATCCCACTTCCTGTTTTCTCCTTCCGTTTGCAAGTAGTAGTCATTTTTAAGTTGGATGTTTGAAAGTAGGGGCCTGCCCTATATACTCAGCAGAAATAGGGGTCTGAGGTGTTGGTGTTGCCACAACACTGTAAGCCCTCACAGTTACTCTTGGTGGGCACAGGAACAGGCCCTGCTGTGAAATATTAGTTCAAGAATTGTAATTACATGCCATTGTTGAACAGGGGCAGAAAAATTGGGCCTTTGGTGGTGGTGCTGGTGGTGGTGCTGGTGCCACAACACTGTAAATCCTCACAGTTACTCTTGGTGGGCACTGGAACGGGCCCTTCTGTGAAATATTATATCAAGAATTGTAATTACACGCACCTGTTGAGCAGGGGCAGAAAAATTGGGCCTTTGGTGGTGGTGGTGTTGCCACAACACTGTAAGCCCTCACAGTTACTCTTGGTGGGCGCAGGAATGGGCCCTGCTGTGAAATAGTAGATCAAGAATTGTAATTACATGTCCCTGTTGAACGGGGCAGAAAAATTGGGCCTTGGGCACTGGTGCTGGTGCCACAAGACTGCAACCCCTCACAGATACTCTAGTTGGAGCGCAGGAATGAGCCTTCCTGCTAAATATTGCATCAAAAATTGTAATTACACTCCCCTGTTAAACAAGGGCTGAAACATTGGGCCTTAGCCACTGGTGCTGGTGCCACAACACTGCAACCCCTCACAGATACTCAAGTTGGAGCGCAGGAACGAACCCTGTTGCAAAGTATTGCATAAAAAATTGTAATTACATGTCCCTGTTAAACAGGGGGTGAAAAATTGGGCCTTAGCCACTGGTGGCAGCGGCCAGAACCAAAAATGTTCTTACAAGCTATCAGCATGATCGTTGAGGAGGAATGTCTGAATGCATCGGTCAGGCAGCCACCTTCTCCACTGCTCCTTCTTTGACTGACCGAAGCCTCAGCAACACGTTGTCCAGGACAGGAGTTTTTAACCTCCCAGTCTCTGGGAACGTTGCACAGACCTTTCTGCAAGGCCTCCCAAAGATGTTTCATCCTCTGCTCCCTCTGCAACAGCAACATCAGGTCTGCAACCTTACCCTTGTAACGTGGATCAAGGAGGGTTGCCAGCCAGCATTGATCCCTCTCCTTGATACCTCAAATACGAGGATCCTTCCGCAGGCTTTGCAGGATCAGGGAAGCCATGCAGGTTTGCTGAGGCATTTGGTCCGGAGTCCTCTGGGTCACTAAGGACAACATGATCCACAGCCACCTCCTCCCAGCCACGTACAAGTCCATGGGTTTCTTGGGACTGTAAATGATCCCTTGAAGACTGCTGCTGATGCTGAGTGCCAGGCTCCACCTCCATGCTGACACAATCCTCCTCCTCTTCCTGTGTGATCGGCAGGCATGCATGAACACTGTCTGGATAAAGGGGGCCTTGAGAGGTAAGGAAGTCCTCCTCTTCCTCCCTCTGTTCTGCCTCAAGTGCCCTGTCCATTATTTCACGCAGCATGTGCTCCAACAGGTGGACAAGAGGTACAGTGTCACTGATGCATGCACTGTCACTGCTCACCATCCTCGTGGCCTCCTCAAATGGTTACAGGACAGTGCATGCATCCCTGATCATAGCCCACTGGCGTGGGGAAAAAAAATAAGGTCCCCTGACCCTGTCCTGGTGCCATAGTCACATAGGTACTCATTGATGGCCCTCTGCTGTGTGTGCAGCATGGCCAACGTTGAGTTCCAGCGGTGGGCATGTCACAGATTAGGCGGTTCTTGGGCAGGTTAAATTCCTTTTGGAGGTCAGCCAGCCAAGCACTGGCATTATATGACCTGCGGAAATGCACACAGACTTTCCTGGCCTTCCTCAAGACATCCTGTAAGCCCGGGTACCTGCCCAAGAACCGCTGCACCACCAAGTTAAGGACGTGAGCCAGACAGGGCACATGGGTCAGATGTCCCTGTCGGAGGGCAGAGAGGAAGTTGGTGCCATTGTCGCAAACCACCATACCTGCCTTAAGCTGGCGTGGCGTCAACCACCTCTGAACCTGCCCCTGCAGAGCTAACAGAATCTCTACCCCAGTGTGACTCCTGTCCCCCAAGCACACCAGCTCAAGCACCACATAGCATCTTTTTGCCTGCGTGATTGCGTAGCCCCTAGAACGCCTACGGAGCACCGCTGGTTCCGAGGACAAATCAGCACAGGAAGAGGCCATGGAGGAAGAAGAAGAGGAGGGGGTGGAGGAGAGAGGTATGGCAGAATCACAACTAGTAGAATTTTGGAGGAGTGGTGGTGGAACAACCTCCAACACTACTGCACCCTG
This sequence comes from Aquarana catesbeiana, assembly GCF_042186555.1. Taxonomy (NCBI): domain Eukaryota; kingdom Metazoa; phylum Chordata; class Amphibia; order Anura; family Ranidae; genus Aquarana; species Aquarana catesbeiana. The sequence continues at coordinate 63,028,863 of NC_133332.1, forward strand.
TCCTGCATCCTTCCCAGCTGCCAGAAGAGTCACCCAGTGCGCGGTAAAGGATAGCTAACGTCCCTGCCCATGCCTGCTGGACCATGAGTCAGCGGTAATATGCACCTTACCACTGACCGCCCTGTCCAGCGAGGCCCAGACATTGCCTTCCACATGCCGGTAGAGAGCCGGAATCGCCTTCCGTGAGAAAAAGTGGCGTTTGGGAACCTGCCACTGAGGAACTGCACATTCCACAAACTCACGGAAGGGGGCAGAGTCTACCAACTGAAAAGGCAGCAGTTGAAGTGCTAGCAATTTAGCCAAGCTAGCATTCAACCGCTGGGCATGTGGATGGCTGGGAGCGAACTTTTTTCAGCGGTGCAGCAGCTGGGGCAGGGAAATTTGCTTGGTACAATCTGACTTCGGTGTACAGATAGCAGATTGCCCCCCAAGTACTTGGCTGTGACACACCTAATTCTACACCTTCATTCCTCTCAGTGCAGGTCTCAGAGAGGGCTGAAGGTATAGTGGGGTTGGAGATCCCAGCTGATAAGGAACAAGGAGAGGTCCTCTTTGTTCTTTGGTGTGGGTCTTTTGGTACGCTTGCCAACAAACTGCATGGCAGGTCGACATATGTCTGGTCAAGCATGTGGTGCCCAAGTGGGTGATGTTTTGGCCACGCGAGATATGCTTGAGACATATGTTGCAAATAGCAGCGGTGGGATCTGATGCACTCGTCTCAAAAAAGGCCCACACCAGAGAACTTTTGGAATAACGTGCAGAGACAGCAGCGTCCTGCACATGCGGAGCTCTGCGGTGTGATGCAGTCGGTGTGCTGCCCTTAAGCTGGGCCGTGGAGGGTATCCTGCCTCGTTGGTGATGTGCCTCCTCCTCCTCTCTCCTATCAGGCACCTATGTGGAGTCAGTGACCTCATCATCCCCTTCCTCCTCATCACTGGAGCAAACCTGGCAGTATGCTGCAGCTGGGGGAACATGACTGCCAGATTGCTGTCCTTCTTGTGCACCCCCTCTCTCTGGGCTCACGTTACTTCCTTCCTCTAGCTGGGTACCGTTCATCTGAGCCTTCAAAACGCTGGGCATCCTCCTGGAGCATGTACCCAACACTGTGGTCAAACAGTTCAGGGGACTTCTCAGGAGGACATGGTGAGGCTAGGGAAGGAGTGACTGATGCCATTGAGCTGAGGGAAGAGGCCGCGTTGGCAGCTGCTTTGCCAGACAAAGTACCCTGAGCCTGGGTGAGAGAGGATGAAGAGGATGAGTTTGGCTTGGTCATCCACCCTACCAAGTCTTCCGCATGTTGTGGCTCAACACGGCCAGCTGCCGAAAAAAAGGTCATGCGTGTCCCACAGCCACATGCTGATGAGGATGCACCGTCTCCACGACCAGCACTGTTACCTCTAGACACAGAGCCTGCTTGCCCTCTTTTATTGGCTTGTGACTGTCTGCCTCTCCTTGTTGGCCTTCCAGACATACTAATGGCCTGCAGTGAGATGTAGCTGCACAAAGCTGGGATGTATATATATACTGATACTGCAGCTAGCAGAATCAACTGCCTGCCTGTAGTATTATTAGTATGAGAACACCAGCAATTGTCTTCAGGTAGCTTTAGGTCCACACTGTGCAGAGAACAAAGTACACTAACTGTAAATACTGTAGCTGCCTGCCTGTGGTATTAATAGGAGCAGAAGAACACCACCAATTGTCTTCAGGTAGCTTTAGGTGCACACTGTGCAGAGGACACAGTACACTAATGCCCCGTACACACGGTCGGATTTTCGGATGGAAAATGTCCGATCGGAGCGTGTTGTCGGATGTTCCGACCATGTGTGGGCTCCATCGGACATTTTCCATCGGATTTTCCGACACACAAAGTTTGAAAGCAGGCTATAAAATTTTCTGACAACAAAATCCGATCGCGTCAATTCCGACCGTGTGTGGCCAGTTCCGACGCACAAAGTGCCACGCATGCTCAGAAGAAATTCCGAGATGGAACAGCTCGGTCTGGTAAAATTAGCGTTCAGAATGGATACAGCACTTTCGTCACGCTGCAATGTTTCAAATAGTTTAATACAGCGCACTCTCTTCTTCTTTATAATGTTAGAAGAATGAAGTAGTTTTGCTGCTCATATTCACACAGGCTTCTCACAAACTTCTTTCCTTATTATTTATTGGGATTGCTTCAATATATTTAGATTTGTCACATCTTACCAAATTTTTTTTTGTTGGTTTTTAATTTTTTTTTTTTTTTTAGGTCAAGGCATTTTTTTTTTGTTTTTTTGGTGTTTTACTCCATAATATTTTTGTGTGTGTTTTGTGTGTCAAGTTACCACAACACCATTGATATCTTGTATTATTTAATCTCAAGGAGATTGTTTGGTGTTGGTGTCCCTTGTTAATTTCACATTGTATTTTTGAAATGTACCTGCCTCCTCACAAACAAACTGTCCTTTTTGAAGGTAAACACACATAGGCGAGTATAATTTAACCAAAAATTCCTTTATTAAGGGCTCACAACTAAAAAAAGAGGGAGGCGATACTTTAGAAACAGCAGAAATTGGTGAAGCCTTTGGCCCCCAGGGCAGACATCCATTAATTTAAAGCAAAATTGGTGGCCTGAGGAGTCCTTATCTAAGTGAGTGCAGTCTGGTCCAGAAGCCCCAGAGATCCGGAAAGCAGCAGATGACATCTGTGTCCCCAGGCTGTGGTCATACAAGAGACTGCATCTTTTGTCAGACCAGACTGAACCCAGGTCATCACTCTCTGGTCTTCCTTCCACACTTTCTTCCATGCTGTGGCTGTGGTGGTGGAATTGTGGCAGCAGGAGGAGGAGGAGGAGCCAACTCACTCAGGTGGGTATTGGGTGTTAGTTCACCACTCACCCCCTTACTTAGGACTTTATAAAGAAGGTCCTCACATAGCTTGCGTTGACCCTCCTGCATGCCCTGCAGTTTTGTGGCAGCCATGCAGGCAAAGGCCTCTTCAGGAGTAGGTAAGGCTCTGAGGGATGCAGAAGCCTCCTGAATAAGCCTGAGTGCTGAATCCTGCATGTGAGTTGCCTTCCTCGGTCTTTTGTATGGAAGACGGAGGGGAGGAATCTGCGATTCTGTCAGGCTGTGACTGGTCTCTGGCTTCTCCTGGCTGCCACTTAGCCCCGCCTCCTCCTTGCTGCCACTAATCCCCGACTCTTCCTGGCTGCCACTTACCTCCGCCTCCTCCTGTGTGCCACATTCCACAGCCTCCTCCTGGCTGAGGTCTTCCTGTGTATGAAAAAGGGACATAGTTTTAGTTTTTTATTCATCAATCACACACAATTTTCATCTCATGACTGTTGCAAATTGAATGTTAACAAATATAACAGATTATCATTCTGAGCCCAGCATTTTTCTTTCTTGTCCGACTTTTTGGTGCCCACTACTGTCTATTGATATGTAAAACACTTTATGAAATCAGCAATTAGTGATCAATAATAACATCTAGTAAACATCATTTATTTATTGACCAGAAATCTGTAGAAGAATGCTATACCTGACTCCATCTGGACTCCTCCACTTCTTCCTTGCTGGAAGTCCCAGGTTGGACATCGGAAGCCTCAGCTGGGGCGGAAGATAGGGTGGAAGGAAGAGTGGAAGGAAGAGTGGAGAGGGATTCCCTGACTTCAGTCTGGTCTGACAGAAAACGAAGTCTCTCAAAGTACCACAGCCTGGGGAAATAAACGTCATCTGCTGCAGCTCCGGATCTCTGAGAATCCGTGACCTTCTTGCGCTCCCTAAGATAAGTGCTCCTCAGGCCACCAATTTTGTTTTTTAAATAGGGGATGGTTGCTGTGGGGACCACCGGCGTCACCAACTCCAGCAGTTTCTCCAGCGCTGCCTGCCTCTTTTGTTTATTGTTGTAATGGGGGTGTCTCACCTGCCAAAGACAGGGCAGCTCCCTGTATTTGTCTATGAACAGGGGGAGGAAATTGTGGTCATTGAAGCCATCCATTTTATCTGTAAGACACAACACGAGACAAATCCTAATGTCAGGCAAAACTCTCCTAATCTTGTTACAATATAGGCCTCAATCTAGAAGCAGTATAGGAGGGGGAGGAAAGCCCGGAGCCTGAAACATCCCGATCCCTGAAAAGACGATTTAAGGCATCAAATATGTCCTTTGGGGAGATGTTGGAGATGGTGGACATCCTGAAGAAGGCCGACTATGATGGGAAGTATGGACCTTACCCCAATGTCCGAAAGGCCAAGACCATGGCGATAGTGGTCAAGAGTCTGCGCCAGAATTTCGGGGTACGACGATCGAAAGATCAGCTCAGGAAGCGGTGGTTGGACCTCAAATTAAGAGAGCATAAGCAGTACAGAAAGATCCAGAGAGTGCTGCAAAAAAGTAAGTAGTTGTGCTGTGTTCCTATTCTTTATGTTTATTACTTTTGTGCTGCTCCATGTGCTTTTCTTAACTGTTATCCAGTTTAAAATGGCAACTTTCATGTTTATGGGCACATTGTTCATTCGTATCAAACATTGTTTGTTCGGCCTAGAAAACACTATTGTTTTGGCCATATGCATTTCCCCACATTTTTTAGAGCCTACTTGTCTGACAAATATTTGGTTGTGTAGATGGGTTTGTAACTAGAATGAAATGCAAACTAGATTCTGTGTAAGGAGAGGACACTCAGCAGCAGTTTACACATCTGGACGCTGTAGCACTAGTGTGGGAGACAAGAACACACTTTTTATTAGGGGGCCCACACAGGTGCTTCAGTGTATACTATAGGGGGGTCTCCATCTGAGAAGCTTGTACAAAACAGGTAAAGAATTGAAGCTTGACAAAGGACAAGAAAAATGCTACATCTTGGAACTCTGCCCACCAAAAAAAATTGTACCCCATTTCCAAGCAATGTTTCATATTTTTAGTTCTGACATCAAATATCTGTGTGCTAAGTATACCATTTTTTTTCTACATAGGGGATAAAAGACTCGGAGGACACCCCTCATCCGAGGAGACCACAGACCCCCCACCTCTGGAAGAAGGAGAAATCCCCCAAAGCCAAGCAGAGCAGGAGGAGGAAGACGTGGTGGAAATTGTCACCACAACAGGTGAGTGTCTGCGACCACAGGCTCAGGTAAGAGATGGATGCCAGCATATTTATAATACATGGTGTTTTTTTGTTTATATCTTTTTAGGTGATCGTGATGTTGTGGAACCAGATCCATTCACCTCTGAAAGTGCCCAGATCCTGATCGGGGAGATCATGGGGTGTAATAGGGACTTGGAAAACATCAAGAAAAACATCAATGATGTGCTTCAAAAAAATAAGAACATCATTGATGTTTTAGGGAGAGTTTAAAAGCCCTCAAAATCCCTTTTTTTTGTGTGCTACAATTTTTTGACCTTTTTTTGTCAAATTGTCAAAAAGCCAAATTTTGAAGAGGCACACAGTGTGTCAACATGTGCTATCTGCCATCACGGGAGATCAATGGACGCGTTTTGGGGGTGCAACCCCTTCCTCAATAATAAAGTAGCTGTGAGGAAGGGGTTGCACACCCAAAACACGTCCCTTGATCCCCCGTGATGGCAGCTAGCACATGTTGATATTCGGCTATTTGTTTGCATCTTGAAAATTTGGCTTTTCCTTGGGTGACTTCACCCCATCTGAACGCAATATCAAACACAGTTTGTAAATACTCATGTCTGATATTGCCTTCAAGTTCTACCAAATGTGAACTTTGTAAGTTCAAGATTTGTGTCTTTCTAGTTGGATTTAAACATGCCTGTTTTATCTCAAATGGACATTTCTACTTTTTCTAATGTGAGCCCAAAAATTGTTATACAACAAACATGTTGGTTTGTTTTAAAAACCTTTTACAAATGCACATGTGATTGTGCTGGTATTAAAAAGATTGTTAATCAAGATTGTGTGGATTATTGCCTAAATGCTACAACACTTTTGTGGGGCTCTAATTGCTGTTTTCAGTGACAATGGGTGTTATTTCCTAAGGGCAAATCCATTTTGCACTACAAGTGCATTTTCAAGTGCACTTGTAGTGCAAAGTGTATTTGCCTTTAGTAAATAACACCCAACATTGCTTTGTAATGTTACACAATCACGCATTTTCAGGACTCACCACTTTTCTCTCAGGATCAGCTAAAACAAACACAAGCAGTAAATGTCACCAAATATTTTTATTTTTTATTTGAAAAAGGTTTTAGATGTTGTCTGGCATATTGATGCCCCCCTACCCGCAAATAATTCAAGGTATCTTAGCCAGACATCACGGGCACTCAGGGGGGGCAAGCCAGGACGGCCACTTTCAAGCGCCGTCAGGGTTGGTTCATTTTGAATTCCAGCCTCAGGCCCAACTGAGCCAGCATAGTTGGCAGAATGTTTCCGTAAAAAGTTGTGTAGAACACAGCATGCCATGATAGTATGATTCAGTTTGTACTCCGCCATGTGTATGGGTGTAAGAAATAGGTGGAACTGGCTGGCCATGATTCCAAACGTGTTCTCCACCACACTTCTGGCTCTGGCCAGCCGGTAATTAAAAACCCTCTGGTCCGGGGTGAGGGTCCTCATCGTGAATGCCCACATAAGATGGTCCCCCAGCGCAAATGCTTCATCCGCAACGAAGACGAATGGGAGTCCTTCCACATTGTCTTCTGGAGGTGGCAAGTCCAAGCTGCCATTCTGGAGACGCCTGTAGAACTCTGTCTGGGCGATGACTCCACCATCGAACATCCGGCTATTCTTCCCCACGTCCACATACAGGAACTCATAAGTAGCCGACACCACCGCCAACATCACAATACTATTGAACCCCTTGTAGTTGTAATAGTACGACCCCGAGTTGGGTGGTGGGATGATGTGGACATGTTTCCCATCAATTGCCCCTCCGCAGTTAGGAAAGTCCCACCGCTGGGCAAAGTGGGAGGCCACAGTCTGCCGTTCCTGTGGCGTGGAAGGAAACTGTGGAGTCAAACAAAACAAAAAATGTGTCTTTTTGCACATAAACATGGAAAGCAGATTAGACACAAACATTCTTGGCCAACATCAAGATAACATTGATTTATGGGAATTTTTAAAGACCAAAGTATAAGGTACACCTATCAGACCACCCCCCCCCTCATGGGCCATTTCTAACATTATAGGGGGGGTAACTCTTGGACAGGTAACCCTCTCCACTTCATTGAGAGATGAATGCCTAAATAATGGGTATTACTTTGAACAGCCCCTCCTTAGTTACACTATTGGCAGCCCACTGGACAGGTAAGAAGTGTCATAATACAAAGATCTAAATACACATTGTACATATTTGAGCACATTTGGACATTCTGCTATTACCTACCAAGATAATAATAGTATACAAAAACTTTAAACAGTACCATTTGAAAGTATCAGCTGACTTAGCTGTTGGGGGGAGGGAGGGTTCAAAATGATTTGGGGACACCCAAAAAAAGCCTCTGGCACTCTGCCTGAATTTAAAGCGCAAATCACATTACAAAACATTTTAGGGGGTGTTTGGGGTAAAGCACTACTATGGAGCTGACAAAATACATTTTTAAGTGACTACATGAGGTGAATATAGGGCCAGGAGAGCATGCTGGGGAGGTAAGTGAAGGCAAATATGTATGAACGGCAACAAAAAGAATTACATAAAAATCCAGAACAAAGGGGACATTCACAGCATATGACAATCATGATAATTAGGGAATGAGGAAAGAAATACATTCAATTAGCAAACATTAAATACAATAAAATGTGATGTTAAAGGATAACAATCTTAACTTAATATACTCCTTCTGCAGGACCTGGATGATGGCAGAACAGGTCTCTGGGATAATGATCCCCAGAGCCTGGGGGGAGATGCCTGTTGAGAACTTGAGGTCCTGCAGGCTTCTCCCCGTCGCCAAGTACCGCAGGGTGGCGACTAGCCTCTGCTCCGGAGTGATGGTTTGCCTCATGCAGGTATCCTGCCTGTTAATATAGGGGGTCAGCAAAGCCAACAAACGGTGAAATACGGGGTCCGTCATCCTGAGAAAGTTCCTGAAATCATCAGGATTATTCTCACGGATCTCACGGAGCAAAGGCATATGACAGAACTGGTCACGCTGAAGCAACCAATTCTTGGTCCATGGACTCCTCCCCACCCTGTTCATGGACTGGACTTGTGTCAAGGTCAGGACCCCAACACCAAGCCACCGCACAGCACGAACTCTACGAGGAGTACGTATACGCAACATGGCTAGAAAACGGTCGGCTGCTCAGAACAAAGTAACAGAATGCACTGAAGAACAGCAAGGCCTGTGAAGGGCGACCTGAAAAACAGTAACGAGCGGACAAGATCGCAATGAATAGTACAATACGAACTGACTGCACACTCTGAAGTGCAGATACAAACCCACAAGCACAAACTGAACAGCAGAAAACGATCTGAAAACCACGAGTCTGAAAAAGCGCGAATCGTCTCTCACCAAACTTTTACTAACACGAGATTAGCAAAAGGAGCCCAAAGGGTGCCGCGCTTGGTTCTGAACTGCCCTTTTATAATCTCGTCATACGTGGTGTATGTGACCACGTTCTTGGCGATCGGAAATTCCAACAACTTTGTGCGACCGTGTGTGCGCAAAACAAGTTTGAGCCAACATCCGTCAGAAAAAATCCATGGATTTTGTTGTCGGAATGTCTGATCAATGTCCGACCGTGTGTACAGGGCATAACTGTAAATACTGTAGCTGCCTGCCTGTGGTATTAAAAGGATCAGAAGAACACCACCAATTTTCTTCAGGTAGCTTTAGGTGCACACTGTGCAGAGGACACAGTACACTAACTGTAAATACTGTAGCTGCCTGCCTGTTGTATTAATAGGAGCAGAACAACAGCAATTGTCTTCAGGTAGCTTTAGGTGCACACTGTGCAGAGGACGCAGTACACTAACTTTAAATACTGTAGCTGCCTGCCTGTGGTATTAATAGGATCAGAAGAACACCACCAATTTTCTTCAGGTAGCTTTAGGTGCACACTGTGCAGAGGACACCGTACACTAACTGTAAATACTGTAGCTGCCTGCCGGTGGTATTAATAGGATCAGAAGAACACCACCAATTTTCTTCAGGTAGCTTTAAGTGCACACTGTGCAGAGGACACAGTACACTAACTGTAAATACTGTAGCTTCCTGCCTGTGGTATTAATAGGAGCAGAACAACAGCAATTGAATTGTCTTCAGGTAGCTTTAGGTGCACACTGTGCAGAAGACACAGTACACTAACTGTAAATACTATAGGTGCCTGCCTGTGGTATTAATAGGATCAGAAGAACACCACCAATTTTCTTCAGGTAGCTTTAGATGCACACTGTGCAGAGGATGCACTACACTAACTTGTAAATACTTCAGCTGCCTGTGGTACTAATAGGATCAGAAGAACAACAGCAATTGTCTTCAGTTAGCTTTAGGTGCATACTGTGCAGAGGATGCACTACACTAACTGTAAATACTGCAGTTGCCTGCGGTACTAATAGAATCTGAAGAACACCACCAATTTTCTTCAGGTAGCTTTAGGTGCACACTGTGCAGAGGACGCACTACACTAACTTGTAAATACTGCAGCTGCCTGCGGTACTAACTAGGATCAGAAGAACATCACCAATTTTCTTCAGGTAGCTTTAGGTGCACACTGTGCAGAGGACACAGTACACTAACTTGTAAATACTGCAGCTGCCTGCGGTACTAATAGGATCAGAAGAACACCAACAATTTTCTTTAGGTAGCTTTAGGTGCACGCTGTGCAGAGGACGCACTACACTAACTTGTAAATACTGCAACTGCCTGCGGTACTAAAAGGATCAGAAGAACAACAGCAAATGTCTTCAGGTAGCTTTAGGTGCACACTGTGCAGAGGACGCACTACACTAACTGTAAATACTGCAGCTGCCTGTGGTACTAATAGGATCAGAAGAACACCACCAATTTTCTTCAGGTAGCTTTAAGTGCACACTGTGCAGAGGACACAGTACACTAACTGTAAATACTGTAGCTTCCTGCCTGTGTTATTAATAGGAGCAGAACAACAGCAATTGAATTATCTTCAGGTAGCTTTAGGTGCACACTGTGCAGAAGACACAGTACACTAACTGTAAATACTATAGGTGCCTGCCTGTGGTATTAATAGGATCAGAAGAACACCACCAATTTTCTTCAGGTAGCTTTAGATGCACACTGTGCAGAGGATGCACTACACTAACTTGTAAATACATCAGCTGCCTGTGGTACTAATAGGATCAGAAGAACAACAGCAATTGTCTTCAGTTAGCTTTAGGTGCATACTGTGCAGAGGACGCACTACACTAACTGTAAATACTGTAGTTGCCTGCGGTACTAATAGAATCGGAAGAACACCACCAATTTTCTTCAGGTAGCTTTAGGTGCACACTGCGCAGAGGACGCACTACACTAACTTGCAAATACTGCAGCTGCCTGCGGTACTAATAGGATCAGAAGAACACCACCAATTTTCTTCAGGTAGCATTAGGTGCACACTGTGCAGAGGACGCACTACACTATCTTGTAAATACTTCAGCTGCCTGCGGTACTAATAGGATCAGAAGAACACCAATAATTTTCTTTAGGTAGCTTTAGGTGCACACTGTGCAGAGGACGCACTACACTAACTTGTAAATACTGCAACTGCCTGCGGTACTAAAAGGATCAGAAGAACAACAGCAAATGTCTTCAGGTAGCTTTAGGTGCACACTGTGCAGAGGACGCACTACACTAACTGTAAATACTGCAGCTGCCTGTGGTACTAATAGGATCCGAAGAACACCACCAATTTTCTTCAGGTAGCTTAAGGTGCACACTGTGCAGAGGACGCAGTACACTAACTTGTAAATACTGTAGCTGCCTGTGGTACTAATAGGATCAGAAGAACACCACCAATTTTCTTCAGGTAGCTTTAGGTGTACACTGTGCAGAGGACGCAGTACACTAACTTGTAAATACTGCAGCTGCCTGCGGTACTAATAGGAACCCGAAGAACATCACCAATTTTCTTTAGGTAGCTTAAGGTGCACACTGTGTAGAGGACGCACTACACTAACTTGTAAATACTGTAGCTGCCTGTGGTATTAATAGGATCCAAAGAACAACACCAATTTTCTTCAGGTAGCTTTAGGTGCACACTGTGCAGAGGACACACTACACTAACTGTAAATACTGTAGCTAATAGAACTAATAGGATCAGAAGAACACCGGCAATTTTCTTCAGGTAGCTGAAAAATACTGTAAAAACACCTGCCTGCCTGTCAGTAGGAAGAGAATAACAGGAACGGATCTAGCTAAACTGAATACAGTGTATATATATTTATATATATATACAACACCTAGGATGCATATATATATACACAGTACACTGTAAGTGCAGCTAACTGACTCGTCTGCCTACTCTATCTAACTTAAATCAAATGACACTGTCTCTCTCTCTCTCTATCCCTCTCTCAACGCCGGAACACACTACACAGGGCCGACGTGCAGGCAGCCTTATATAGTGTGGGGCGTGTACTAAACCCCCTGAGCCATAAATGGCCAAAGCCACCCTGGCCAATTATGGCTCTCTGTACAGACTGCGCTGTGATTGGCCAAGCATGCGGGTCATAGTGCATGCTTGGCCAATCATCAGCCAGCAATGCACTGCGATGCCACAGTGAATTATGGGCCGTGATGCGCCACTCGAATTTGGCGCGAACGGCCCATATCATTCGTAATTCGACGAACTGTCGAACATGTGATGTTCGAGTCGAACATGGGTTAGACTCTCGAAGCTCATCCCTAATTTTATCTATTGGTCCCTTGGCAGCTGTGATTTTTACAGGTACCCTAGGCAAAAATGAGCATTTAATCCTTAAAGTGAGAGGGGATAAGTATATTTTTCTTACTTCACCGGAGTTCACCTTTAGCTTTAGTTAGAACAGGCTCTACTAAAACACATGGATTGTCTCATGTTTATTTTTTTGCGTTCACTGGAAATTTCAGTAAATACATGACAAAACATCAAGTATGAACTAAAAGGTAGTACCAGGGTATGCAACTTATTGTTGCAGTTTTTAGCATAACGAAATAGAATATTTAGAGACACTTGTAATGATATTTTTATATTTTATTACTTTTAATGTTTATCTGTTAGAACAATGTATAGGTTATCAATGCATAATGTTTTGTCTTTAATAAAACACAGAGTTTGATCTCTGAATCTGGATCTGGATTCCTGGATGAAAATGGAGTCTGTTACTGCACCATCAACCTCCCAGATACCACCTTCCCAGCTGACCGCTTTGAGAAGCTAGAGATATCAAACCGCAACCTGACAATTACTGTGGAGAAGGAAATCACTAAGGTATAAATATTATATTAATTATATATAAGGAGGGAATATAGGTTAACATATCTCCCAACTTTCTGAGATGCAAAAGAGGGACACATTTTTATTATATGGTATGTAGGCAAAGGACGTACCGTTGCAATGCACCATGCCATGAAGAACTGATATGCCAAATATGATTGGTTAAAGCACAAGTGAATTTCCTATATATAAGTAGGGGTTATAATATACCTCTCAACTTTTAGCATAGGATATGTAGACAAAGGACAAACCCTTGCTATGCAAGATGTTATGTGGGTCATAAAGAATTGATATGTATAATGATTCAAAAGAGAACGTAGCACTAAAAAAGTCCATTCAAAGATAAAGTCCACAATTCCCAGGGAGCACCTAAGGTGTGCAACGGAGACAAACCTGCAGGTGAAATAATAGTTCTTCACCAACACCACAGCAAACCGGGCCTCTTACCCTTGGGATCGGACACTCTCACTGTCAGGAAGTAATGTGAAGTCCCTTTTTTAGAAGAGATGTGAAGTCCTTGACAGTGAGAGCATCCGATCCGGGGTCTAGAGGTGTCTGCCCATTGTGTAGGGGACAAAAGGAGTTGAATCATTTTTATGCAGTCTATGGTGAACAGGAACAAGGCTGATAAGTGTTTGAGTGCTACTAGACCATCTATAATTTAGTGGTCCACTCCCAAGGGTAAGAGGCCCGGTTTGCTGTGGTGTTGGTGGAGGAGGACTATCATTTCATCTGCAGGTTTATCTCTGTTGCACACCTTGGGTGCTCCCTGGGATTTGAGGACTTTATGTTTGAATGGACATTTTTAGTGCTGGATTCTCTTTTGAATATTTTTGATTGTTACCCTCAATACAGGCTAGCTGCTGTCCTTTTTACAAAAGCCCAAGCGCAGTGAAGTTTTATTTATATTATGCAAAAATGATTGGTTAAACACCCAACTGATTTTATTTACCACTACTTTTTCTTTAAACAAACAAGTAAACTTTGCACCTCAAAGATAATCTTGCTCCATGGAAAATTATTATAAATTCAGATCAACTGCCGCCACCTTAAAAAAATGCAAAAAGTGCCCTTATATAAAACTATTATTTAAATCCCAATTTGAGGAAGCACTGTGATCAATCAAAAACAAGTAAAATTGACCAACATTTATTAATATTAATAATATAAATCACCCAATGTCATCAAATTTGATAAATTGATCCAATAAAAAAAAAAAGTCCCTAAATAATGTCCATGTTATTCACTTATTTAATCTCCACTTACACCAAGTGGCATTTCAACTCTTCAGGTGTATACTGTGCACATCCACCCCCTTCTGGTAAGGCACTCACCAACTCAATATGCCTCTCATAATGATGTAATAAAACCACAAGATCTCATAAAACGCACCCCAAAATGGGACCTAGACACTGCGCCACGGATAAAGCGATAATTCAAAGATGTATAATTGGAATAAGCAGCCACTTACAAATGATAAAATATACAAACAGGTTACCAAATATATATGAGAACAGGTAAACAGTAACGCTTAAAGGTAAATAATTACCAGTTGAAAAAAAAGTTGGAATAACAAACCAAAAAGTGATAATGTGCATAGAATATTAAAAGTCCATAAATCACACTTGATAGTTTCAGACTATGTGTCGACAGTTGATAACTTCATCCAACACCACACCATGTGACCAAAACATGTCTCCACTCCCCAGTTTGGATGTAAACTCACCAGAAAAATTTGCCTCACACTCTCGTGTTTTGGCAGTCAAGCAGTTAACCACCATAGGGTTCAGATGAGTTCCGTCAGTGCACGTTCCCCAGCGGGTAATATAGGAGAAATAAGACTCCAAATAGTGTGATATTGTGACGATCCAAATGTTTGGAACGATCAGATCAGGGAAGGAATGACCTATACCTCATGTCCGCCGTGACAGGGTATCTTTGGCATCTCCTGCATATGAACGTGATTTTATCTTGCCTGTTTGTGAGTATATTACCATCGGGCTATGTTTTTTAATAAATGCTTCATTTAATTTGACAATATTACACTATCTGGAGTCTTATTTCTCCTATATTACCCGCTGGGGACTCATCTGAACCCTATGGTGGTTAACTGCTTGGATGCCGATCATAACGATAATCGGCATCCAGCGCTTTTGTCACTTTAGGATCCCCCACTTCGCTTCGGATGCACAAACCTCCAATTCCTCTCCTCCTCATATCACTTTCCAGCACGACTCTCATTAGCGCCAGAGTCACTGAGATCATGGCTTCTCACAATACTACTTTTATCTCAAAGATCTTTAGTCCTGAAAGATTCAGTCATTTAAATGCAAAAGTCCCATTCCAGAGCAAACACTACAAGATGCCTTATATGACATTGGCTTGTCAGTATTCCCTCCTCTTAAGCACTCTTTATTGTACAGGGGGAAACTGAAATCAAGTAAACTTAGCTTCCTAGAAGAGTTGATCTCTAAATTTCGACTGAATTTGATGCATTCGGATGTCCTGAGCAGAATTCAAATTCTATGTTTTTTTTGGAGGAGGGTGTTGACAAATAGATTTTGGGAGCAACAAGACCTCTAAAGGCTATCTTGTAAAAAAAATGCTCTCTTGTAAAAAAAGAAAGAAAAAAAAGCCTCTTCTGAGCATCCCCCACTCTACCATGGCTAACATAAAGGGCAGTGTAGAATGAGGTTGTCACTGCTTGTAGAAAAAATGTGGAAGGCTAGAGTGTCAGTGATTTACAGAAGTGGCCTACAGTGAGAAGTAGCACAGGCTGACAGCTATTGCCAGCTGCCAGGGCCAAACTCTGACCAAACATTTACTACTTCTGGTATAGTTTTTGGAATAAGTGGCTCATGTTGTTTCTGCACTCGTGCCTTATTCACTAGTTACTCTGCTGCCCCAAAGCTCCTGACCCCTGCTAGGCCTAGATTGTGAGTAATATCTTAGTATCTTTGGCACGCGGTTTGAAATTAGAAGTGGCTCATACTATTTCTTATGCTTATGTTGCTTTGGGCCATATTCCCACTGCTGTTGTTGGAGCTTGCCAAGGCTTCTATGTAGCCAAAATAAAATTGGCATACGTTATTTTCAGGAATGCTATGAGCTGTTTTTTTTTTTTCATTTTTCAATTTCTGAACAATTTAGAATCATTCGCTACTCTGTATTGCACACTTTTGAAATCTGGTTCAAATACCTAATGATTTCAATGCAATTTCTGCCTTCAAAATTTCAAATTTTATGAGCTTGCAAGTTTTTAAAAAATTTGACCAAACCAAAAATGACCATAGTTCACTTATTTTTTTCTAACCAAGGGAAACAAGTTTCAGAGGCATACAGATGAGGGTTCACTTTACAACTTTTTAAAGTCATACATAGCAAAATGTAATTTATATTTATTGATTTTTTATTTACTATACTGAATAAGTGAGAAGAATTTGATAAATAAGGTTTTACTGATTATAGAGACTTTTGTAAATATTAGGCAACAACAAAGTACAAGAATAAGAAGGTCTCGCCATCTGGTAGAAAAATTTTTATTACAATTTTGCACATTTCTCTGTTGGGTATGATTTAAAATAAGCGGGGGGGGGGGTTCTGGGCTAGGGAACAGTGAGAATTTGCTCCTGAGTCACTACTAACAAAATATATTGTCTTGAAGTAGAGATACTTTACTATACTTTACTATTCAGTCAGAGTGGGACCTACAGTCAGTGACAGATGTTGGACATTATTTACAGTAGTTACTTGTTGCCTGTTCAGAACTGTAATCACTGCATGTGTCAGAGGGAATTCTACCAACATTGAGGCTTTGAGATGTCATGTAAGCAAATGCCCAAAATCGAAGAGGAAGCTGATCCTAAAAGATGTAGAAAGGTGGGTCAATAAAACTTTAGGAACATCAACCTTTCATCATGCCCACCATTCATTGATTCATACATTTTGACAGTCTTTGTGATAGACTTTCTTTAGTCCACATTATTTCTAGCATGAAAGGGCCAGTTGGTCAAAGTAGCCTCCCATGCCAAATGTTCTCCTACTCTGAAAATAACATAGGATAGTGATCATCGTCATGGCTGAACTTGGACTTTATTACCTACAAATATTCACATTCAACAACCAAATCATAAAATTATTGACAAGCCCGCAGTAGGATAAACGAGAGCTTCATTCTTCAACTAGAAGACCACATACTAACTCAAGAAATGATGTGTAAAGTGCATCAGGCAATATGTTTAATATTGTTCTAGTTAGAGTGAGAAAGGTTTAAATCTGTCAGATTTGTATTGCTGTGTGTTCTTTTTTGGGAGATTTCCCATAATTTCCTATTGAAAGGGGTTATAGCATACAACCTGACAGAAATGTAACCCTTCCCCACTCTATCCAAATTTTAAAAAATAACTAGTATTGGACTTTAAATATATTTTTAGGCTTTCAATATACTGTTGCCCATATCTCCATAATGGGATGCAGATGGCAAAAAATCCTTATAGGACTACTAATTATTCCCTACCTTATTAAAAAAAAAAAAAAGGTTTTGTTTACAAATATATTTTCAGCAGAATCTATTGTATATTGGCAGTAATAACTACAGGTATGAATTCACTTTACAGATCCACATCTATCAGAGCACACTGACCGTGTACATAGAGCAGATGAAGAACCTGACCAAACGTGTGGAGTTAATGGAGAACGGAGGTCACTCCTACACTGAACTAGACTTTGAGCTCATCAAGTTGGAGGTCAAAGAGATGGAGATCCTCATAGTGCAGCTGAAAGAGTCATTTAATGGCTCTAGTGTCATAATAGAAACTCTCTACGAGGAGGTAAGAAAAAACTTTATATTCTCACAGCAGTGTATTGATCTTCTTACTTTTTTAAATTGTGAAATTCACTAAGAGCAATGCTACCTTAATGCTTAAAGAGAACATGTCCTCATACCTTTTATTTCAACAAAAATCTTCCTAACTATGTGCATTTAACATAGTTTATGTTATTTTAAAGTCTCCCTTGTGTTGATATCCAAAAGCCCTGAGACTGCTGCTGGGCAACACCATCTTGTGATCTTAGCAGCCCCAATTGACTCAGAACTGTAACTCTGGGCCAGCACAGAAAGTAATTAGACACCCCTAGAGCAGGGGAGTACTATAATATGTAAGAAGAGAATGTGCAAGGAAGACTTACAAGGAAATTGGCAAAAAAAAAAAAAAATTCTAGCAAAGTTTAGAGGCACATTGCAAGAAAGATACTGTAATGTAATGTAACATGTTTCAAATCTTTACAATGGATTTGAGTCCGGTCGAAAAGTCTGCTCGTCTGTATGTTAGTCAAAAACCCGCGCTGGGGCAGCTATTGGCTACTGGCTATGAACTTCCTTGTTTTAGTCCGGTCGTACGTCATCATGTACAAATCCGTCTGACTTTGGTTGATCATGTGTAGGCAAGTCCGTTCATTCAGAAAGTCCGCTGGGCAAAGTATGCCGTAAAGTCCGCTGAGGTGTACGCGGCATAAGGCAGCATTTAATATACTTGATGTTTTTATCTGCAATTTTAAAAGAGGAATTTCCTTTTGTAACTGTCACTCATCAGATAATGTTCCTAAGCATGACCAGGAGGCTGAATGGAAAAAATATTTACAAAAGTTTTCCAGCATGTCCCTTTGTCAGAATTTGATCAAACAATCAGCTTCTGTCGAGCAGGGACAGCCATGTACTGATCAGAATTTCGATTAGTGTATGGGCAGCTTTTAAGAAGAGACATTTCCACAAATCACTTAATTGAGAAGGGCAGGGTGGTGACCAATTTGCAAGAAGTCACAAGTATACTTTTCAGTTTTAAAATTGTTCTACTGGTTTGTCTGTATTTTCTTTGTTAGATTCGCAACATTTCCATCATGGTGAACCAGTTAGAAATCTATGATAGGAACAATGTGGTGGTGATCAGACGGGAGATTGAGGCTCTGAAGAAACGCCTGGAAGAGTGTGAGAAGAACCATACAAAACCAGAATATCCTTCTCTTCCTTCACCAGATATTGGTAGGTTAGAGGAAAGATTGAATTTCAGTGAATAAAAGTTATTTAGATTGTAAGCTCTAACAAGCAGGGCCGTTTGCACTGCCTTCCATTTTGTAAAATGCTGATCAAACTTTTGGCGCTTTACAAATCTATAATATTCAACAATTTGAAACAATACACAACAGTCATGGGCCCCTTCTCACATTTTGAATTTGCATTTTTGGTGCACTTTAAAAGAACCTTTAATGAGGGAGACCTTGAAACTGCCTTTGCTGTTCTCTCCAGCTAAACAAAATCTAAGTGCTTGGCTGTCATGCTGAACCTCCGTCTTCATTTTTTTTTTAGTCACTGTCCTGCAGCAAGTATAAATATTACAAGTTCAGATTTTTCTAATCTGAATACTTGTACTGGGTTGATTTCTTAAAAAAATGATTAAATTGGATGAGCATAATATCCAGTCAGCTAGCATTTTAGTTATAATTGTTATAAACACAAGATTACTTTTTAGCCAGATCAAGTCAGGGGACAATACAAGACCAGAGTATAATGTCTATGGTAGTTCTCAGGGAGAGCACAACTATGTAGGTTAGAAAAGTTCCCTAAATGCATGTGGGTGGGTGCAGTGTGGCACGGTGGCAGTGAACACACTGAGTTGCAATTAACAAAACTTGTAATAAAGCAATGGCTCAAAGATACGAACAGCCCTGCAGGGTGGGACCCAACTAGGAACAGTCACAGTTCTGTACAATAATGTAGAGTCAAGGAGGTTCTAATGCACCAACAGCATCTGTCTCCAAGGGCGGATTGCGGCCTGGCCAGACTGAGCCCAATGGGTAGGATTCTTAGGAAGGATAGTATGTGCCTATCCTGTCTGTACTCATCTGAATCCTTTCCCTACCGCTATTCACTTCCCCTGGCAGACGCATAACCTGTCCCTACACTGTCCACACGCAAATATGCGTGCCAAATTTGGGAACCAGGGTCTTAAATAGACTCTGCCTGACCCAAAATAGGTGCAAGAGAAATGTGGGGCAGCTTCATCTGATCGGATCACTTCCCAGTTACCCAGAAAACCATAGAGGGATAAGTTCCCCCTGACTTCCTCTCCCTCTGCAATGCCACTGCAGTTTGAGCACCACCTGCAGTGGAGAAAAGAGGCTGCGTTTACCTACATGCGGTTCTCCCTTGAGATCAATGCGGTATCACAATCCACTTGTGCTGCTCTAACTTTCTGTTTCCTGTCTGCAGTACTGGAAGTTTTTTGAACACATTGAGCATTATGTTCTCCAAAAAGAATAAACCACCATAACCCCCACCCTCTCTGCTCTGTGGTGGCATCCTTCCCCTGGCTCTATACTGCAGGCTGTATGTTCTTATACTCACTGTTCCACTCTTCTACTGTGAATAGTCCTCCACTTTCATCCATGTCCCCTTTCTTTTCTCTTTGATCATTTTCCTCTACTCTCCTCTATGATAATCCTCCATTTTATCTATGTCCATTTTCTTTTCCTCAGATTTCTTTCATTTTTTATTACTCTCCTTCAGTTTCATCCATGCACTTATACTGATTATTTTTCTCCACTCCCATCCTAGATGGACCAGTTAATGAATAAGTGCACAAAATAAACAATTGTTGCCTTCAGGCTGAACCCCAGGGAAAAACAATATCCCCACAGTGGGGCTCCCCACCGAACTGCAAGATTGCTTATTTTTGCCCTGTGTACTAGGGATGAGCTTCAAGTTCGAGTTGAACCCATATTCGACTCGAACATCGTGTGTTCGACCGTTCGCCAAATTGCGAACGTTATGGGCCATTTGCGCCAAATTCGGGTGGCGTGTCACAGCCCATAATTTACTGCGGCATCACAGTGCTTTGCTAGTTGGTGATTGGCCAAGCATGCACTATGACCCGCATGGTTGGCCAATCACAGTGCCATCTGCACAGAAAGCCGTAATTGGCCAAAGCCAGGGTGGCTTTGGCCCATTATGGCTTAGGGGGTTTAGTACACGCCCCACACTATTTAAGGCTGCCTGCGTGGCGACCTTGTGTAGTGTGTTGCAGCGGCGGAGAGAATTAGAGAGATAGAGAGACAGTGTCATTTGATTTAAGTTAGATAGAGTAGGCAGGCGAGTCAGTTAGCTGCACTTACAGTGTATTGTGTATATATATGCATCCCAGGTGTTTTGTGTGTGTGTATATATATATATATATATATATATATATATATATATATATATACACTGTATTCAGTTTAGCTAGATCCATTCCTGTTATTCTCTTTCTAATATACTGACAGGCAGGCAGGTGTTTTTACAGTATTTACAGTTAGTGTACTGTGTACCCTGCACAGTTGCACCTATAGCTTTCCTAAAGACAAGTGCTGTTGTTCTTCTTTTGATCCTATTAATACCACAGGCAGGCAGCTTGAAGTATTTACAGTTAGTGTACTGTGTACCCTGCAGAGTGTGCACCTATAGCTACCTGAAGACAAGTGCTGGTGTTCTTCTTCTGATCCTATTAACCTCCCTGGCGGTATGATTATTTCGGATTTTAGGTGCTGAAAGCGGTACAATTATTTTGCATGGAAATTTGGCGTTTTATATTGTAGGTCTGTAAATGAACAATAACACACTTAAATCTGTCCAAACAAGAGTCTAGTAGATATCCCGGGTATGATAAAGTTTGAAATACAAAAACATAAATTATAATATAATAAAAAAATAAATAAATAATTAAAAAAAATAAAAATAAATAGTAATAAAATTAATTTCCACACGATTCACTATCGCTCAATTCTGCAAGTGTTCTAATTTACTATCGCTGTTTTCTAGCTGGTCTAAAGCCATTTTTGACGTAAAGGGACACTTTTTGGTTGCTATGGACAATCTCCAGTTTCCAGGCAGAAAGAACAGTATATGCAATATAAAACTGCATGCAGGGCATTGGACAAAGCACTGGGGACAAAGGGGATGTGAAATAATTTCATACAGTACTGTAATCTGTAAGATTACAGTACTGTATGTGTTATGATTTTACACTTTTTTTGAATTTGCCGCCAGGCTCCGCCCCCGTGCGTCTCGACGCTCGCAGGGAACGGAGCATGGCACGGAGAGGCTTCGGAGGAGGACGGAGCCCTCGGACACTGCGGGGGACATCGCAGGATCCCGGGGACAAGGTAAGTAAGGAGGCACCAGGATCCTGCGATGTAATCCCGAGTGTGGCTCGGGGTTACCGCTAATGGTCCTGAATTTTAACCCCGAGCCACACTCGGGAAAACCGCCAGGGAGGTTAATACGACAGGCAGGCAGGCTGAAGTATTTACAGTTAGTGTACTGTGTACCCTGCACAGTTGCACCTATAGCTACCCAAAGACAAGTGCTGGTGTTCTTCTCGGATCCTATTAATACCACAGGCAGGCAGCTTGAAGTATTTACAGTTAGTGTACTGTGTACCCTGCAGAGTGTGCACCTATAGCTACCTGAAGACAAGTGCTGGTGTTCTTCTTCTGATCCTATTAATACCACAGGTAGACAGCTTGAAGTATTTACAGTTAGTGTACTGTGTACCCCTGCACAGTTGCACCTATAGCTACCTGAAGACAAGTGGTGGTGTTCTTCTTCTGATCCTATTAAAACCACAGGCAGGCAGCTTGAAGTATTTACAGTTAGTTTACTGTGTACCCTGCACAGTTGCACCTATAGCTACATGAAGACAAGTGCTGGTGTTCTTCTTCTGACCCTATTAATACCACAGGCAGGCATTCTGCTAGCTGCAGTATAATCAGTATATATATATATATATATATATATATATATATATATACATCCCAGTTTTGTGTAGCTACATCTCACTGCAGGCCATTAGTATGTATGGAAGTCCAACAAGGAGAGGCAGACAGTCACAAGCCAATAAAAGAGGGCAAGCAAGCTCTGTGTCTAGAGGCAACAGTGCTGGTCGTGGACATGGTGTATCCTCATCAGCACATTTTTTTCGGCAGTTGGCCATGTTGAGCCGCAACATGCGGAAGACTTGGTAGAGTGGATGGCCAAGCCGTCCTCATCCTCCTCATCCTCTCTCACCCAGCCTCAGGGTACTTTGTCTGTCTAAGCAGCTGCCAACGCGGCCTCTTCCCTCGGCTCAATGGCATCAGTCACTCCTTCCCTAGCCCCACCATGTCCTCCTGAGGAGTCCCCTGAACTGTTTGACCACAGTGTTGGGTACATGCTCCAGGAGGATGCCCAGCGTTTTGAAGGCTCCGATGATGGTTCTCAGCTAGAGGAAGGCAGTAACGTGAGCCCGGACAGAGGGGGTGCCCAAGAAGGACAGCAATCTGGCAGTCATGTTCCCCCAGCTGCAGCATATTGCCAGGTTTGCTCCAGTGATGAGGAGGGAGGGGATGATGAGGTCACTGACTCCATGTGGGTGCCTCATAGGAGAGAGGAGGAGGAGGAGGAGGCACATCACCAATGAGGCAGGATGCCCTCCAGGAGCTAGCTTAAGGGCAGCACACCGACTACATCACACCGCAGAGCTCCGCATGAGCAGGGCGCTGCTGTCTCTGCGTGTTATTCCAAAAGTTCTTTGGTGTGGGCCTTTTTTGAGACGCGTGCATCAGATCCCACTGCTGCTGTTTGCAACATGTGTCTCAAGCGTATCTCGCATGGCCAAAACATCACCCGCTTGGGCACCACATGCTTGACCAGACATATGTTGACCTGCCATGCAGTTCGTTGGCAAGCGTACCTAAAAGACCCACACCAAAGAACAAAGAGGACCTCTTCTTGCTCCTCATCGGCTGGGATCTCCAACCCCACTATACCTTCAGTCCTCTCTGAGACCTGCACTGAGAGGAATGAAGGTGTAGAATTAGGTGTGTCACAGCCAAGTACTTGCGGGCAATCTGCTATCGGTACACCAACGTCAGATTGTACCAGGCAAATTTCCCTGCCCCAGCTGCTGCACCGCCGAAAGAAGTTTGCTCCCAGCCATCCACATGCCCAGCGGTTGAATGCTAGCTTGGCTAAATTGCTAGCACTTCAACTGCTGCCATTTCAGTTGGTAGACTCTGCCCCTTCCGTGAGCTTGTGGAATGTGCGGTTCCTCAGTGGCAGGTTCCCAAATGCCACTTTTTCTCACAGAAGGCGATTCCGGCTCTCTACCAGTATGTGGAAGGCAATGTCTTGGCCTTGCTGGACAGGGTGGTCAGCGGTAAGGTGCATATTACCGCTGACTCATGGTCCAGCAGGCATGGACAGGGACGTTACCTTTCTTTCATGGCGCACTGGGTAACTCTGCTGGCAGCTAGGAATGGTTGTATGCGACAATGGCACCAACCACCTCTCTGCCCTCCGACAGGGACACTTGACCCATGTTCCCTGTTTGGCTCACGTCCTGAATTTGGTGGTGCAGCAGTTCTTGAGCAGGTACCCTAGCTTACAGGATCTCCTGAGGCAGGACAGGAAAGTCTGTGGTCATTTCTGCCGGTCATATAATGCCAGTGCTCGGCTGGCTGGCATTCAAAGAGAATGCAACCTGCCCAAGAACCGCCTCATTTGTGACATGCCCACCAGGTGGAACTCAACGTTGGTAATGCTGCAGCAGCTGCACATGCTGCAGAGGGCCATCAATGACTACCTGTGTGAGTATGGCACCAGGACAGGGTCAGGGGTGCTTGGCTTTTTCTCATCACGCCAGTGGCTACTGATCAAGGATGCATGCACTGTCCTGTCACCATTTGAGGAGGCCACGAGGATGGTGAGCAGTGTCATTGCATGCATCAGTGATATCGTCCCTCTTGTCTTCCTGTTGGAGCACACGCTTTGTGGAATAATGGACAGGGCACTTGAGGCAGAACAGCGGGAGGAAGAGGAGGACTTCCTTACCACTCAAGGCCCCCTTTATCCAGATACTAGTATTCCTGCAGGCCCGCTGATCACACAGGAAGAAGAAAAGGAGGAGGAGGAGGAGGAGGATTGTGTCAGCCTGGAGGTGGAGGATAACACTCAGCATCAGCAGCAGTCTTCAAGGTATCCTTTGCAGTCCCCAAAAACGCATGGAGTAGTACGTGGCTGGGAGGAGGTGGTTGAGGATCATGTGATCCTTAGTGACCCAGAGGACTCAGGATCGAATGCCTCTGCAAACCTACGCTGCATGGCCTCCCTGATCCTGCAAAGCCTGCGAAAGGACCCTAGGATTCGTGGTATCAAGGAGGTGGATCATTACTGGCTCGCAACCCTTCTTGATCCACGTTACAAGGGTAAGGTTGCAGAACTTATCCAGCCTTCGCAGAGGGAGCAGAGGATGAAACATCTTCGGGAGGCCTTGCAGAAAGGGTTGTACAATGTGTTTCCAGAGCCTGGGAGGTTACAATTTCCTGGTGCTAGACAACATGTTGCTGAGGCTTCGTTCAGTCACAGAAAGAGAGGTGGGGAAGGTGGCCATCTGACCGATGCGTTCAGACAATTTTTTAGTCCGCAGCCCCAAGGTATGATCGGTTCCATCAACCATCACCAGCGTCTGTTGTACATGGTGCAGGAATACCTAGGGGCAAGATCAGACTTGGAGACCTTTCCAACCGAAAATCCACTGGGTTACTGGGTCTTGAGGATGGATCACTGGTCTGATCGGTACCAGCAACCATCGCCAGTGTCTGAATTCCATGGTGCAGGAATATCTAGGGGCAAGATCAGACTTGGAGACCTTTCCACCACAGCATCCACTGGGTTACTGGGTCTTGAGGATGGACCACTGGCCAGAGCTTACTCAATATGCAATTGAGCTACTGGCCTGTCCTGCATCCAGCGTTCTTTCTGAACACACATTCAGTGCTGCTGGATGGTTTGTAACCGATCACAGAGTGCGCCTGTCCACAGACTCTGTTGATCGGCTCAGATTCATAAAAATTAATCAGTCTTGGATCACCAGCTACCAAGCACCTGATGCTGATGTAACCGATTAATTTTTCTATGGATGTGGGATCCCTTGAAGACTGCATATGCTGAGTGACTATCCTATTATGCTGAGTGACTATCGATCAAATATTTAACAGCAGGGCTCGTTCCTGCTTTTAACAAGAGTGTCTGTGAGGGGTTGCAGTGTTGTGGCACCACCACCACTGCCTAAGGCACAATTTTTCTGCCCCTGTTTAACAGGGGCGTGTAATTACAATTTTTGATCAAATATTTAACAGCAGGGCTCGTTCCTGCACTCAACAAGAGTATCTGTGAGGGGTTGCAGTGTTGTGGCTCCACCACCACTACTTACAGCACAATTTTTCTGCCCCTGTTTAACAGGGGCGCGTAATTACAATTTTTGATCTAATATTTCACAGTAGGGCCTGTTCCTGCAATCAACAAAAGTATCTGTGAGGCTTTACAGTGTTGTGCCACCACCACCACCACCTAAGGCCCAACTTTTCTGCCCCTGTTTAACAGAAGCATGTAATTACAATTCTTGATATAATATTTCACAGCAGAGCCCGTTCCAGCGCCCACCAAGAGTAACTGTGAGGGCTCACAGTGTTCTGGTACCACCAACACCTAATTTTCCGCAGAGTGTATAGGGCAGGCCGTATAGTATATACAGGCGGTCCCCTATTTTCAAACATCCGACTTACAGACGACTCCTACTTACAAGCGGAGGGAGACAACAAGAAGTGAGAGGAAATCTACCCCTAGGAAGGGAAATTCTCTCCTGTAAGAGTTAATATGGGAAAAAGTGTCTCCCCACTGATGCTTTATCACCAAACCTTGTTTCCCTAATAACCCAAAATTTTCAAAATCCAATTGTCATTGGGACAGAAAGTGAGGCAAAATTTTCTGAACAGGGGCACAGACAGCAAAACAAATGTTACAGGGGTAATGATAACCCTTCCCTGTGTTATCCAAAAAGCTTAAAAATAGATTTTTTTTGGCTGGAGCTACACTTACAAAATGTACCTGTTCCAAATTGCAAACAGATTCAACTTAAGAACAAACCTACAGTCCCTATCTTGTTTGTAACCCAGGAACTGCCTGTATACTGCTGCTGTTCAGAGTATATAGGGCCTGGAGGCCCCACGCCTTTTTTTTTAAATTTGGGTGCGGGGTTCACCTTAATATCAATACCAGACCCAAAGGGCTTGGTAATGGGCGGGGGGGGGCAACATTACATTACAGCCGTAATAAGCAGTTTTAAATTACTTTTATTCCTTTAGAAATGGCATTTTGTGCAGGGACTGTTCTAAACATGGGAAAAATGCGCCACTTTACAGGCATACTATAAACACCCCCCAGGCACGATATTTAAAGGAATATTTCACTTTTATTTTTTCACTTTAAGCATTATTAAAATCACTGCTCCCGAAAAACGGACATTTTTAAAACTTTTTTTGCATTAATTCATATCCCCTGGGGCAGGACCCAGGTCCCCAAACACTTTTATAACAATAACTTGCATATTAGCCTTTAAAATTAGCACTTTTGATTTTTCACGTTTGAGTCCCATAGACTTTAACAGGGTTTGCGCTTTCGCACAAATTTTTGGTCTGTTCGCATGTTCTGCCACAAACTAAACCGGGGGGTGTTCCGCTCATCCCTAGTATTCACTTTCTGCTCCCCACTCCCAGCTGAATGAAGTGATGAGGGAGCAAAAGAAAAGTTTGCATATTCTGCTGGAGTACCAAGATTTAAAGATGGCCTCTTGTAGCCTTACTTGCAGCCTTTTTTATCATCTGGTTTATTACTTCATTTTTTGGGTACCAGAAAATGTGGTTTGCCATTTTTCCCACATGTTTATGTTAAAGTGGTAGAAAACTTGGTAAAGGAAAAAAATAAAACACAATTTCTCCTGCAGGGCAATGTTATAATGTGCTAGTATGCATTGCATACTAGCACATTATGTGAATATTATCTTAAAATGAAGCCCTCCAGCTGTCACCACTAACAGCACTTCCATCTAGCGGGCTCTGGTCCTTTGATTGGACGAGTTGCGATGACGTCACTCCTGCACATGCACATGGGAGTCGCTGTTCGCAGCACAGGGTTTTGAATGCCATTCCTTCAGAGCACATGCACTGGAGGCTTCACAAGTAAATATCTCCTAAACGGTGCACGATTAGGAGATATTTACTATACCTATAGACAAGATCTATTATAGGCTTACCTATAGGTAAAAATCAACCAAGGGAGTTTACTCCTGCTTTAATGATATTCACTTTCCTTTTGTATGTCTGCATGATCTCGTCTTTCACAAATCCTGTGGTTGAGTCATTTTCAATCTGATATTTCTTTAAAAATGTAAATTAAATAAAAAAAATTCTCTTAATTTTTTTTTTTTTTAAATGAAAGGATTTGCATGAGGCCACTTGGGTTTGAGTCTGAAATCTTGTATTAAGGTGCTTTTTCAAAACAATTTGAAGCTTTCCTTTTTTCCCAAATTAACATTTATAACATTCATACAAAAATGACAGAAGACTTACAAGTACACTCCACAACCCTTTTTTACTCCTCTGCATCACTGTTCATAGCCATTAACCAACCAAGATAAATCCATAAAATATCTGTAATTTATCAGACCGATTTATCTGCAGATATTATTGAGACTGACGCAGATGTTAAATTTTGCTGCATTTACATTTAATTTTCCTGTTAGAACATTTATATGAATCTGTTCCTTTTGCAGGTACTTGTGAAGATGGGCAAATCATCAACAACATCAGTGAACCGTTTCTAATCCAACTAAACTTGTTGGGAGCCAACTATTTGTATGGGGGATGGGGGAGAGATTCACTACTAGGCGCTGATCAGAATCTTCAGTGGGTGGCTCCTCTTAGTACTGATGGAAGGATTATGAATTATCTGTACACCTACCCTTCATTTAATGATCTGAGAGTCTATAGAAGTCACACACAGAAGTACTTTTCAAGTTCATCTGATTGGGGTCAAGGTGGTGGAATGATCCTGTACAACAAAATGTTGTACTATAATTGCTACAACACCTTGAACATCTGTAAATATGACCGGGCACACAATTTGATCACCCGAGCGGCTCTCCCTGGTACCACATACACAAACAAATTCTCCTACTCATATGCTATTTGGCAGGACATTGACTTCTCAGCTGATGAAGAGGGTCTTTGGGTCATTTATTCAAGTGAGCAGAATCATGGAAATATTATTATCAGCAAACTTAATGCTACTAGTCTTGCAGTACTGCAGACCTGGAACACCAACCAGTACAAACCTGGCGTCAGCAATGCTTTCATGGTGTGCGGGGTCTTGTATGCTACTCGAGGCATCAGCACAAAGCAAGAGGAGATCTTCTACATGTATGATACCAAAACTAATGAGGAAGGGAAGTTGAATGTGATTTTTGATAAGCCAACGGAGAAAGTGCAAAGTCTGTCCTACAATCCTAATGATCACAGGCTCTACATGTATAATGATGGCTTCATGGTCTATTATGACATTTCTTTCACTTTACAACCCAAACTCAAATCTAAAACTATGCATTCCAAAATAAACCCTGTCCAAATCAAATAGATGAACCAATATAAAATGAATACAAGATATTACATGTTAGTGGTGACAGACGTGGTAAGAAACCTTCTTTCATCAACCATGATCACCCCAGACAAACGATAACAAAAATGTACCAATGTGTGAAATTTCCAGATTCTGACAGTCCTGAGAAAACTAAATTACATGGGAATGTTTGTTGAATAACACTAGTAGTTATACAGGGGAATATACTGTATAATCTTCATTTGTAAACGTCTAGTCTGAATCAAAGGCATTAAATGATAAATATTAATTCTATGTAATGTCTTACTGAATAATAGTAATTAAATAAACGCTTGAGCATGGCATATGGTGTCAGTGAATTTTTGTTTTCCCTTCTTTCTGATGAAATTTGTTGCCTGAAACTAAACTGCTCTGTAACTACTTTACAAAGAGTGGAATAGGGTTAGAACCTCTGTCAAGTTCTTATTGCTGTCTCTGTTCCCCATTAGGGAGATTTTGTCTCATTTCCTATCCTGGAGGCACAACAGCAAGTGAGGGGAAATTCCACCTTTATTAGCAGACAGATGAATAAGTGTCCCCAATAGTTAATTTCCATTCTACTCCCATTCTGGGGACAGTTGTTAGATTCCCCATCACTTCCTGTCATAGTGGTAATAATTAGCAGACAGAAACTGGGAGTGAATGTTTACTTTATTTATTTTTTTTGTGCACCAGATAATGTAACTTGCTATTACTGCCACATGTGTTTGTGTTAATTAAGTTCACCTTCCTTTTGTGTGTCTGCATGACCTCGTCTTTCACAAATCCTGTGGTTAAGTCATTTCAAATTGATGTTTCTTTAAAAATGTAAAAAAGTATACATATATTTCTCTTAGAGCTGCACGATTCTGGCCAAAATGAGAATCACAATTTTTTTGCTTAGAATAAAAAGATCATGATTCTCGCAAAGTAAAATCTTTCACATTATATAAAAAAAATTGGGCTAACTTTACTGGTTAGTTTTTTTTTTTTAATTCATTCAAGTCATTTTTTCCCCAAAAATTGCGTTTGAAAGACGGCTGCGCAAATACAGTGTGACATAAAATATTGCAACAACCACCATTTTATTCTCTAGGGTCTCTACTAAAAAAATATTTATAATGTTTGGGAGTTCTAAAGAAATTTTCTAGTAAAGAAAAAAAAAAGGTTTTAACTTGAATCCAACAAATGTCAGAAAAAGGTTTAGTGTTTAAGTGGTTAAACTTTCTTCATTTACACACAAAGTCTATTCCATTGACAAATTTTTACAATGTTTAGACTTGCTGCTACTGCTAAAGAATATTGTGATTCTTGGCAGACTGCCAGTTTTTTTTCTACCTTTCTTTTGACGGCTGTGGCTTCAGAAGAGCAGAGAGAATTCTTTGCATAGACAGAATTGTGAAACACTTTTGTCAAGATCGCAAAGGGGAAAAAATTGCGATAATGATTCTTGACAATTAATCGTGCAGCTCTAATTTCATTATAAAAAAAACATATTGGTAGATCTTGCAAGAGCCCACTTGAGTTTGAGGCTGAAATCTTGTATCAAAGAATATCTATGGTCAAAATGTAAAATTATATAATCATTTCCACGTTGTATTTCAATTACCTCTAGCCTACTCCTATTATTTGAGCAATATTTAACAATTTGGCTGCCAGAGCTGTTTTTGCGTTTTTTGCACACGTTTAAAAAACCATTTTAGGCCTGAAGATTACACAAAAACCCCAAACATTATATATTTTCTGAAAACAGACACCTTAGAGACTAAAACAGTGGTAGTCCCAATTTTTTATGTCATAGGTTATTAACGCAAAGGCCTAGGAAACCCAAAATTTCAGTAAAAAACACACTAAAGTGAATCTTAGGGCAAACTAACACAATAAACTACCCACATTTTTTGTAAAGCATAAAAGACGAATTTGCACCAAGTAAATAGATACTTAACATGTCAAACCTTAAACGTGTGTACGCCCGTGAAAAAACTTCAGGACCTTATATTTTCCATAACCAACGCTTCAAAATCCCCCTATAGGTATTAATTTAGTGTTACAGAGGAGGTCTTGTGTAAGAATTATTGCTCTCACTCTAGCATGTGCAACAATATGTGTATTGCAATCGACGTTTGCATGCGTAGGCACCCCCCCGATGCATGCGTTTACGTTCCTATGTGTGTATATGTGGGGGTGGGGGCCTAAAAAAAAAACATTTTTGAGGTGGGGGGATTGTGTGTGCTTGGGTGTAACTTTATTTTTTGCAAAAAAAAAATAAAAAATTAGTTTTTTTACTTAGCTTTTTTTTTTTATCACATAGGGGTCAAAAAGTCCCCAATGTCATATTTTTTTAGGTGACAGGTTCTCTTTAATGAGACATGCAGCGTCTACAAGATCCTTCATGTCTCCTCTGGGCCCCACTGAATGTTTTGCAATGCAGATCACATTGCAAAACATTACTTCTCCTAGCTAGGGACACGGAGAGGTTGACCTGGAAGTGACGTCACAGACGTCGCTTTCTGGATCACAACAAGAAGAAGAGGAGAGCGGACTTGTGTCTGCTCTTCTCCTTTCCCTCCAGCCATCGGCACCTGCTGTGTCAGTCCCAGGCCTGTAGATAGATGAATTTCAGTTTCACACACAATCCCTTTGTCTGCAGCCACCGGATTGTGTGTGAAACCACCGCTGTACGATGTTCGGACCAGGGAGCGACTTGCAGACTAACTTATGTATATTTACATCACCAGTTTGCAAGCTTATACTGGGCTGATACCTGCAGCAGTTCCCTTTCCAGGCTCTGCATCCTGCCAGCTTACCATAAAGCTGATCGGGGACTAGAACGCTCCCAATCATCTCTATGGTATACAAAACCGGAAGTAACAAGAATTTTTTGTCACTTCCAGTTTTGGTATTTTGTTTACCGGCTATTACCAACTATTACCGGAAAGGGTGAACTTCAGATTGAATCAAACCGAGTTTGATCCAAAGCTTTCAAGGGCAGAGGAGAGATCTGGGGTCTATTAACCCCAGATGTCTCAGTAAAGAGGACCTACAAGTACATATTTGGGGGGCACACCATACAATGCATTTAAATTCAAGATGGTGCTGCTGTAAGACCTATAAACAGTGCAAAATATTTTACAGCGCACACATACAAGAATGACATTTCCTGCAGGGCTAGTTAAAAACACCTGAACACCTGAACATATTCAAAAAATACGGGGGTTTGGTCACACTATATGATGATATAGTGCTAAGCCCACTTACTGCGACAAAGTACCCCGAATTAGTGGGTCAGTAAAGAGGACCTGTCACTGCCTATTGCTATCACAAGGGACGTTTACATTCTTTGTGGTAACAATAAAAGTGATAAAAAAAAATTAAAGGGACAATGTAAAAATATATATTTTTTTAATAATTCTTTTTTTTTTTAAATGTTAAAGTGTCGCCCACCCCACAATGCTCACACGCAAAGGCGAACGCATATGTAGGATGCTTGCACATGTGAGGTATCATTGCAAATGTCAGAGTGAGAGCAATAATTCTAGCACCTCCTGTGTAACTCTGAACTGGCAACCTGTAAAGGCTTTTAAAGTGTTGCCTATGGAGATTATTAAAGTACTGTAATTTGGCGCCATGTATGCAATTCAGTTCTTCCGGGTATAGGATGTGCACGTGTGCCCCCCCGTCCCATCTGTGCTGTGACTGGTTACAGCACAACTTTGGCAGCAGGGCCCGGCCAATGATTTTTGGTCTGAACCAGCTGATCTGCTGTAGCAAATCACAGCACAACCTGTATAAATGTTAATAAAGCCAGAACTATGTAGGTAGAAACAGCATATTTACACTTTCAAACACCTAGTTAGCCACATTTAACTCTTTGATTGCCCTGCAGTTAACCCTTTTACAGCCCTTCACCGGTGTATTTAGTACAGTGTACAGTGTATTTTTACTAATCACTGTATTAGTGTCACTAGCGACACCAGATAGCATCAGCATCAGTTAGCGTCCCTCCCAGATAGTGTCAGATTGACCGCCACACTATTGATATCCACATTTAACCCTTTGATTGCCTTCAACACTATCACAGTCGCACTATAACCACCATTACTAGTATGGTGTGTAAACAGATCAGTAATTTGATTTTGTTCTTTCTCTATGTCTGGTCTGAATGGTAGGGAAAAAGGGGGATACCTTTTTTAAGACCATCTTCCCTCATGGGACTGTGGCAGCAGCAGGTTTCCCTGTGCACACTTCCTCTGAGGGGAAAACATGAGGGAAAGTTTAGGTTACCTCTGAGAAAATTCTAAAAGGGTCTGGTGAGGTGACCAAACAGTCATGGCCAAA
The DNA here is from genome assembly GCF_042186555.1 of Aquarana catesbeiana. Lineage (NCBI taxonomy): Eukaryota > Metazoa > Chordata > Amphibia > Anura > Ranidae > Aquarana > Aquarana catesbeiana. The sequence goes on from NC_133332.1 coordinate 63,062,123, forward strand.
AATATTGGCACCCCTGCATTTCTGTCAGGTAATGCACCACTTCGCCCAGAGAATTGTTGCAATTACAAGTGTTTAGGAATTCTCATGTTTATTTCTTTTGTTTGTATCGGTATGACACAAAAAGCCAAATCTGACACATTCCATGCAAAATTCCAAAACTGGACTGGACAAAATTATTGGCACCTTCTCAAAATTGTAAGAAATAATTGCATTCCAAGTTTGTGATGCTCCTGTAATTTGTAATTAAACTCACCTGTATAAATGAACAAGTGCTGACAATATTGAAAACACACCAGCAATCAGTTAAAATGGTGAAAAATTGACTCAACCTTTCTGTTGTGTGCCTCTGTGTGCCACACGGAGCATGGAGAAGAGAAAGAGCAGCAAAGAATTGTCTGAGGATTTGAGAACAAAAATTGTGGAAAAGTATGGACAATCTCAAGGCTACAATTCCATCTCCAGAGATTTTAATGTTCCTGTGTCCACTGTACGCAACATTGTCAAGAAGTTTGCAGCCCATGGCACTGTAGCTAATCTCTCTGGATGTGGACAAAAGAGAAAAAGTGATCAAAGATTGCAACAAAGGATTTTTCGAATGGTGGATAAAGAACCTCAATCAACTTCCAGACAAATTCAAGCTGACCTTCAGGCAAAGGGTACAACTGTGTCAGCTCCAGTGGCAGCTGGTAAAGTATTAGGATGGGGGGGCACCAGACCCCGTCTTTCCTTTTTGACCCCTCCAACTTGGTGAAAATGGGCGTGGTTTTAGCAAAGTAGTGGGCGTGGCTCTAAGGGGTGGGGTTAGAGTCTGAGATGAACGAGGGATGACGGGAGAGGGAGGGAGAGAGGGAGGGACAGCAGGCCCAGATACTACAACACAATAGAAATATGTGTATTCTAGAAAGTTTAACAATCAGCAGATAAAGGTACTCCAAACACCTGGTGTTAGCACTTCAATAGTCCCGGCACCATGGTTGTTATGGTGTCAGGATGATTGAAGCGCATTATTATTATTATTACATTGTAATATAAAATTAAATCATTCAACTCACCATAATGCAGAATCAGTGGGAGCCCTGAGCGTGTCACCTGCCACGTCACCTGCCACCAGATGTCCCCAGCGGAGTCTGTCCTTACATCAGGTGCCCCAGCAGAGTCCCTCCTTACTTCAGGTGCCCCCAGCAGAGTCCCTCCTTACATCAGGTGCCTCCCGCAGAGTCCCCCCTTACATCAGGTGCCCCCAGCAGAGTCCCCCCTTACATCAGGTGCCCCCAGCAGAGTCCCTCCTTACATCAGGTGCCCCCATCAGAGTCCCTCCTTACATCAGGTGCCCCCAGCAGAATCCCTCCTTACATCAGGTTCCCCCAGCAGAATTCCTCCTTACATCAGGTTCCCCCAGCAGAGTCCCTCCTTACATCAGGTGCCCCCAGCAGCGGAGTCTCTCCTTACATCTGTGTCCCCATCAGCAGAGTCCCTCCTTACATCTGTGTCCCCATCAGCAGAGCTCCTCCTTACATCTGTGTCCCCATCAGCGGAGCCCCTCCTAACATCTGTGTTCCCGTCAGCGGAGCCCCTCCTTACATCTGTGTCCCCGTCAGCGGAGCCCCTCCTTACATCTGTGTCCCTGTCAGCGGAGCCCTTCCTTACATCTGTGTCCCCGTCAGTGGAGCCCCTCCTTACATCTGTGTCCCTGTCAGCGGAGCCCCTCCTTACATCTGTGTCCAAATCAGCGGAGTCCCTCCTTACATCTGTGTCCCCCTCAGTGGAGTCCCTCCTTACATCTGTGTTCCAAACACAGTGCACTTAAGGACTTTTTTCCTTTTTAAAGAGCCATGTTTAAAAAAAAAAAAAAAATTAATTTTTTTTTTTGGTGACTGCCTGGGCAGGGGGCGGCGCCTGGGCGCCCCCTATGGACGGGTCGCCACTGGTCAGCTGACACAATATGTCGCCATCTGAATAAAAAGAGACGCTATGGTAGTAGACCCAGGAGGACCCCACTACTGACACAGAAACATAAAGAAGTCAGATTGGAGTTTGCCAAAACTTACATGAGGAAGCCAAAATCCTTTTGGGAGAATGTGCTGTGGACAGAGGAAACAAAATTACAGCTTTTTGGTAAAGCCAATCATTGTACTGTATTCAGGGTTTTGGGGTTGCTTTGCTGCTTCAGGCACTGGATGTCTTGACCGTGTGCAAATGTGAGGTGCAATGTAGGGCCCAGTGTCAGAAAGTTGGATCTCCGTCAGAGGTCATGGGTCTTACAGCAGGACAATGACCCAAAGCACACATCAAAAAGCATCCAGAAATGGTTTAAGACTAAACGCTAGAGAGTACTGAACTGGCCAGCAATGAGCTCAGATCTAAATCCCATAGAGCACCGGTGGAGAGATCTCAAAATAGCAGTTGGGAAAAGGAACCCTTCCAATCTGAAGAACTGGAGCAGTTGGTGAAAGAAGAGAGATCCAAAATTCCAGTAGAGAGGTGTAATAAACTCACTGATGGTTACGGGAAGCAATTTATTTCAGTTATTTCTTCCAAGGAGCATGCTGCCAAATATTACATTGAGGGTGCCAATAATTTTGTCCAGTCCATTTTTGGGGTTTTGCATGGAATGTGTAAGATTTGGCTTTTTGTTTCTCTGCTTTTTTGTGTCATACCAATACAAACAAAATAAATAAACATGAGAATGCCTAAACATTTGTAATTGCAACAATTTTCTGGGCGAAGTGGTGCATTATCTGACAAAAATACAGGGGTGCCAATTTTTTTGGCCATGACTGTATATATACAATGAAGTGAGCTCTCAGAGGTGCTGGCTGTCAGGAAAATGCAACCTGTGAGCTCCCCACCTTTAATGTCACAGCATTATTATGTGGGTCACCTTGTAAACAATGGGGATAATTATTTGAAAAATGTGGATCACAAAATGATTTTTGGCTAAAAGGATTGCAGCACATCCCTATAATAGCAAAAGAACAATATGGTAAGAAAGTGGGACTTTATAAGTGCCAACACACCTTCTCTCAGAATGAATATTAATACACATATAAAGATGAAAAGTTTTTTTATTTACAAATCTCATAAAAAAAGACCAACTAGGGTAAAGAAACCCCTTAAAAACATAGATCTACCCCCACATTGAGTTCAGACCAAAGAGCGCAAACCTGAAAATTGAGTTTCCCTCCTACATATCTAACATGCACATAGATGATCATATCACAACTAGTAAGTTGTGGTACATATTATATTAATTATATGACAGAGCAGGAGGGGAGTTGCACTGACGCGTTTCACCAGTAATGGCTTCCTCGGGGGTTCAGGGGATATATGGCTTGGAGCACTGGAAAGATAAAAAAAAAACCTAGAAAATATACAATCCATAAAAACATTTCACATCAATATTTATATTTAATTTAGTTAAATTTGTGTTATGCGACTACTAACTCCCAATTGATTTGAGGACAGTAGAGATCAATAATATCGGGCGAGGAGCATGCTGTATTTTTTTTTCATACCAAGTCGAGAATGCTAGAAGGCGTGTAGATGCGGAAGATTAGTAAGGTCAAGGAGGGGGAGGCCCCACCCCCAAGCCACAACAACCCCAGGAACAAGAAACCTTCTCAGAAGATTATCGCTTATCTTTGTAATGTATTTCACAGACAACAATATGTGTTTTTATATTGTATGTAAAAAAAAATGATTTTTATACTAGCTGTATGATATAGGATCATTTTTCTTTTTGCATGGTAAGTGTGCACACTGGGTTATATTTAAAGTCCCAAAATACTCTCTGTCCTTTTTTCATGTTTTTAAGGGGTTTCTTTCCCCTAGTTTGTCTTTTTTATGAGATTTGTAATAAAAACCTTTTTATCTCTATATGTGCAGTAATATTAATTCTGAGAGGACGTGTATTGACACTTACAGAGTCTCACTTTCTTACCACATTTCTATTTAAAAAATGTAGTTATTTATGGATATGGCTTGGGTTGTAGCGACTGGGCTGTTTTTTTGGATGACTAAAATGTTTATATTTTGACGTAATTTAGTAACTACTGTTTTTTAACTCAATAATAAAGGGCCACGGCCAATATTTATACCATATTTGAGCTTTGTGTTTATTTATATATATAGTGACAAGTTGGGCATTTTGTAGTGCCAAACAGTGAGTTTACTCCATGCCAGAAAAACGTTTGAATGCTTTTTCTGCCAAATTTTATTTAAAAGTAACAAAAAAGTTAACATGGAAGTCCTTCAACACAGGAGGTTCTCACCATTATTTACATCTACGGAAAAGTAACATTCAGCCTTGTGGCTCTTTATGCAGATTTACTGCTCAACTTAGTAGCTTTGGTCTTCTTGACCATCAAACACATCAAGTGCTCGTGCACACACGCTGTTCCTCAGCTCTGGGCCTTTTCTTGCAGCGTCCCAGCTGCTCCTTCCTGAATGCAACACACATCTGCATCATTAGTGTGCTTGCTTCCCAGAAAACCTGGCCCAGACTGCCATTTTAAACAGTGCCACTGGCTCGCCCTGCCACTATATATATATACAGTATTGTGCAAAAGTTATAGGCAAGTGTGATGAAATGCTGTAAAGTAAGAATGCTTTCAAAAATCTATATTTTAATAGTTTTTTTTATCAATTTACAAAATTCAAAGTGAACAAACAGAAGAAAAATTTTAATCAAATCAATATTTGTTGTGACTACCCTTTGGTTTCAAACCAACATCAATTCAATTCATCAAGCTCTTTTGAAGAAGCACAAAGAAACAGGCAATGTTGAGGACCATAGATGCAGTGGTCAGCCAAGGAAATTTAATGTAACAGATGAAAGACATTTCATGTTTACTTCCCTTCAACATTGGGAGATGTCCTTCAGTGCCATCCACACAGAACTGGTGGAAACCAGTGGGACCCAGGGACACCTATTTACTGTCTGGAAAAGTGTTTGGCCAGTAGCCAAAAGAAACATACCTCTGACGTGGAAACAAGTGACGCAACTATGCTGTGGACTGATTGTCAAAGTTTGAAATAATCGGCTGTTGCAGGAGGCAGTTTGTTTGCTGAAAGGCTGGAGAGCTGTGCACAATAATGCGTGTCTGTCAGTGATGCCTATCAGTGCTGCCTATCAGTGCAGTCTATCAGTGCTACATATCAGAGCCGCCTATCAGTGCCCATCAGTGCCGCCTATCAGTGCTCATCAATGCCACCTATCAGTGCTCATCAATGCCACCTATCAGTGCTCATCAATGCTGCCTATCAGTGCCCATCAGTGCTTTCTATCAGTGCTCATCAATGCCGCATATCAGTGCCCATAAGTGCAGCCTATCAGTGCTGCCTATCAGTGCATCCTATCAGGGCTACATATCAGAGCTGCCTATCAGTGCCCATCAGTGACGCTTATCAGTGCTGCTTATCAGTGCCACCTATCAGTGCTTATCAATGCCACTTATAAGTGCCCATCAGTGCTCATCATTGCCGCCTATCACTGCTGTCTATCAGTGCTCATCAATACTGCCTATCAGTGCCCATCAGTGCCGCCTATCAGTGCTCATCAGTGCCCATCAGTGCTCATCAATGCTGCCTATCAGTGCTCATCAATGCCACTTATAAGTGCCCATTGGTGCTCATCAATGCCGCCTATCAGTGCTGCCTATCAGTGCTCATCAATGCTGCCTATCAGTGCCCAACAGTGTCACCTATCAGTGCTGCCTACCAGTGCCACTTATAAGTGCTCATCACTGCCGCCTATCAGTGCTGCCCATTAGTGTTCATCAATGCCGCATATTAGTGCCCATAACTGCAGCCTATCAGTGCATCCTATCAGTGCTGCATATCAGAGTCACCTATTAGAGCCCATCAGTGCTGCCTATCAGTGCCGCCTATCAGTGCTCATTAATGCCACATATCGGTGCCACCTATCAGTGCTAATCAATTCTGCCTATCAGTGCTGCCTATCAGTGCTCATCAATGCTGCCTACCAGTGCCCATCAGTGCTGCCTATCAGTGCCCATCAGTGCCTCCTATCAGTGCTCATCAATGTCACCCATCAGTGCCCATCAGTGCCGTCTATCAGTGCCGTCTATCAGTGCCCATAACTGCAGCCTATCAGTACTCTGAGGAAGGGAGCGTGTCTCCCAAAACGCATCAGATTTTCCAACGGTAGTGACTTGACATCCCCAATGCGAGAGTTGATTGATATGCTTTTAATCTTCTCATGTTTGTGAGTATGTTTTTGGCATTTCCAATTAAAGGTAATGCACTAGGCGTTTGCGCCCTCCTTTCTTCCATTGTAGTGATTTGGAGTTTCCCCGCTCAAGGAGAGCAGCATCACTAGAAACAATACCTATTATTGGAGTGAGCGCTGAAGTTTGATTCAGTCTGCCTATCAGTGCCACCTATTGGTGCTCATCAATGCCGCCTATCAGTCCCCATCAGAGCCAATCAGTGCCGCCTCGCAGTGTCACCTATTAGTGCTCATCAATGACGCCTATCAGTGCCTATCAGTGCTGCCTATCAGTATCTCCTCAACAGAACTCTGAGCTGAGAGCTTCTCCCTCATATAGCCCAGAGCCTACATTGAGAGTTCCCCCTCCCTCTTCCCTCACATGGATGGTAGAGGAGAGAGCCGATCTGCTCTTTCTCCTCCAACCCATCTCCTCCTGATGCCCTGTTCCTCCTGACTTTCTCTCCAAATTCAGTGCCGCTGAAGAAGAGTGACACCTGCAGTAGAGAAAGGAGACTGCACCTGCCTACAATGTGGGCTGCTAACACCAGGAACATGGAAACCCAAACATCAGTTGCTCCTTCAGGGATAAGTGTTACATCAGCTATAATTAAGTATTTTTTATTTGGGGGCTATTAGCAAAGCTGATCTTAGGTATTTCTGCAAGGATTACTTTAAGAATATTCAAAGTGACCCTGTGAGCCGTATTAACTTTAAGCAGCACCACCTTAGACAACGTCATATGACGAAACGCGTAAGTAGGAACTTGGTACGCACTCACGTAAATTCTGGCTGCGGAGCTCCGGTCAAGTGGAACGAAGTTTTTTAATAAAATCATCAAGATTTACACTACAAGTACCCATCTCTTTTGTCCATGTGGGTAACCTGTGGTTTACCATGAAGGAGGTAACTACTACAATGTAATCTATTGGGAACGGTTTACCCCCAGAGAGGCTCAAGGATCTGGATACCCCATTACGCGCTGAGCTAAGGAGGAGGTGATTGCCTGAGGACTGCTACTACACTCACTGCATGCAATTTACCCCTCCTGGGGTGCAGGTATCTGGTGAGTGGGGAACTGAAGGGGAGCACAGAAGTCACCTAAATTGCTACATAGGCACAAGTCACTTTGGGAGAAGCAAGTCACTTGAACCCTTTCCGTTTTTTGCACTACTAAAAGACTGAACTTATAATCAATTTTTATATATTTTTTTCACTTGAAAATTTTTTTTAATAGAATGTGTTAATGCACTTATTTTTGTTTATTAATGATTTGGATACAATTAACTCATGCTGCACATTTATGATATACAGTATCTCACAAAAGTGAGTACCCCCCTCACATTTTTGTAAATATTTTATTCTATCTTTTCATGTGACAACACTGAAGAAATGACACTTTGCTATAATGTAAAGTAGTGAGCGTACAGCTTGTATAACATTGTAAATTTGTTGTCCCCTTAAAATAACTAAACACACAGCCGTTAATGTCTAAACCGCTGGCAACAAAAGTGAGCACACCCCTAAGTGAAAATGTCCAAATTGGGCCCAAAGTGTCAATATTTTGTGTGGCCTCCATTATTTTCCAGCACTGCCTTAACCCTCTTGGGCATGGAGTTCACCAGAGCTTTACAGGTTGCCACTGAAGTCCTCTTCCACTCCTACATGATGACATCACATGACAGCTGGTGGATGTTAGAGACCTTCTGTTTGAGGATGCCCCACAGATGCTCAATAGGGTTTAGGTCTGGAGACATGCTTGGCCAGTCCATCACCTTTACCCTCAGCTTCTTTAGCAAGGCAGTGGTCGCCTTGGAGGTGTGTTTGGGGTCATTATCATGTAGGAATACTGCCCAGTGGCCCAGTCTCCGAAGGGAGGGGATCAGGCTCTGCTTCAGTATGTCACAGTACATGTTGGCATTCATGGTTCCCTCAATGAACTGTAGCTCCCCAGTGCTGGCAGCACTCATGCAGCCCCAGACCATGACACTCCCACCACCATGCTTGACTGTAGGCAAGACACACTTGTCATTGTACTCCTCACCTGCTTGCCGCCACACACTTGACACCATCTGAACCAAATAAGTTTATCTTGGTCTCATCAGACCACAGGACATGGTTCCAGTAATCCATGTCCTTAGTCGGCTTGTCTTCAGCAAACTGTTTGCAGGCTTTCTTGTGCATCAACCTCTGCAGCAATGCTGGCAGCACTCATATGTCTATTTCCCAAAGACAACCTCTTGATATGATGCTGAGCACGTGCACTCAACTTCTTTGGTCGACCATGGCGAGGCCTGTTCTGAGTGGAACCTGTCCTGTTAAACTGCTGTATGGTGTTGGCCACTAGGGATGAGCCGAACACCCCCCGGTTCGGTTCGCACCAGAACGTGCGAACGGACCGAAAATTCGCACGAACGTTAGAACCCCATTGACGTCTATGGGACTCGAACGTTCGAAATCAAAAGTGCTTATTTTAAAGGCTAATTTGCATGGTATTGTCCTAAAAAGGGTTTGGGGACCCGGGTCCTACCCCAGGGGACATGTATCAATGCAAAAAAAACTTTTAAAAACGGCCGTTTTTTCGGGAGCAGTGATTTTAATGATGCTTAAAGTAAAAAAAAAAAAAGAAGTGAAATATTCCTTTAAATATTGTACCTGGGGGGTGTCTATAGTATGCCTGTAAAGTGACGCGTGTTTCTCGTGTTTAGAACAGTCCCTGCACCAAATGTCATTTTTAAAGGAAAAAATCTCATTTAAAACTGCTTGCGGGTTTAATGTAATGTCGGATCCTGGCAATATGGATGAAAATCAGTGAGACAAACGGCATGGGTACCCCCCAGTCCATTACCAGACCCTTTGGGTCTTGTATGGATATTAAGGGGAACCCCGCACCCAAAATAAAATAAGGAAAGGTGTGGGGCCACCAGGCCCTATATACTCTGAACAGCAGTATACAGGCAGTGCAAACAAGACAGGGACTGTAGGTTTGTTGTTAAGTAGAATCTGTTTGTAATTTTGAACGGGGACATTTTTAATGTGTTTAGCTCCAGCCAAAAAATCTTTTTTAAGCTTTTTGGAAAACATAGGGAAGGGTTATCACCCCTGTGACATTTGTTTTGCTGTCTTTCCTCCTCTTCAGAAGATTTCACCTCACTTTTTGTCCCAATGACAAATGTTTTTTGAAAATTTGGGTTTTTTTGTGGAACAAGGATTGGAAAGCATCAGTGGAAAGGAGAAATGTTTTTCCCATATTAACTCTTACAGGAGAGAATTTCCCTTCCTAGGGGTAGATTTCATCTCACTTCCTGTTGTCTCCTTCCGTTTGCAAGTAGGAGTCGTTTGTAAGTTAGATGTTTTAAAGTAGGGGCCTGCCCTATATACTCAGCAGAAATTTGGGCCTTAGGTGTTGTTGTGGCCACAACACTGTAAGCCCTCACAGGGCCCTGCTGTGAAATATTAGATCAAGAATTGTAATTACATGCCCCTGTTGAACAGGGGCAGAAAAATTGGGCCTTTGGTGGTGGTGGTGGTGGTGCTGGTGCCACAACACTGTAAGTCCTCACTCGCTCTTGGTGGGTGCAGAAATGGGCCCTGCTGTGAAATATTAGATCAAGAATTGTAATTACATAAACAACATAACAAAAATTGGTTCTAGTTGGAACGCAGGAACGAGCCCTGCTGCAAAATATTGCATCAAAAATTGTAATTACACGCCCCTGTTAAACAGGGGCAGAAAAATTGGGCCTTAGGCACTGGTGCTGGTGCCACAACACTGCAACCCCTCACAGATACTCTAGTTGGAATGCTGAAAAGAGCCCTGCTGCAAAGTATTGCATCAAAAATTGTAATTACACGCCCCTGTTAAACAAGGGCTGAAAAATTGGGCCTTAGGCACTGGTGCTGGTGCCACAACACTGCAACCCCTCACAGACACTCTAGTTGGAACGCAGGAACAAGCCCTGCTGCAAAGTATTGCATCAAAAATTGTAATTACACGCCCCTGTTAAACAGGGGCAGAAAAATTGGGCCTTAGGCACTGGTGCTGGTGCCACAACACTGCAACCTCTCACAGATACTCTAGTTGGAATGCTGAAATGAGCCCTGCTGCAAAGTATTGCATCAAAAATTGTAATTACACGCCCCTGTTAAACAAGGGCTGAAAAATTGGGCCTTAGGCACTGGTGGTGGCGCCCAGAACCAAAAATGTTCTTACAAGCTATCAGCGTGATGATTGAGAAGGAAGAGGATAATTTCTCAGGGATAGTCACTCAGCATCAGCATAGGCAGTCTTTAAAGGGATCTAAGATTTCAAAAAAAATGATTCGGTTACATCAGCATCAGGTGCTTGGTAGCTGGTGGTGATCCAAGACTGATTCATTTTTATGAAGGTCAGTCGATCGACCGAGTCGGTGGACAGACGCACCCTGTGATCGGTTACAAAGCCTCCAGCAGCACTGAATGTGCGTTCCGAAAGAACGCTGGATGCAGGACAGGCCAGTAGCTCAATTGCATACTGTGCAAGCTCTGGCCAGTGATCCATCCTCAAGACCCAGTAACCCAGAGGATTTTCGGTGGGAAAGGTGTCCAAGTCAGATCTTGCCCCTAGGTATTCCTGCACCATGTAAAACAGACGCTGGCGATGGTTGCTGGAACCGATCATACCTTGGGGCTGCGGACCAAAAAATTGTCTGAACGCATCGGTCAGACAGCCACCTTCTCCACCGCTCCTTCTTTGACTGACCGAAGCCTCAGCAACACGTTGTCCAGAAACAGGAGTTTGTAACCTCCCAGACTCTGGGAACGCGTTGCACAGACCTTTCTGCAAGGCCTCCCGAAGATGTTTCATCCTCTGCTCCCTCTGCGATGGCAAGATAAGGTCCACAACCTTACCCTTGTAACGTGGATCAAGGAGGGTTGCCAGCCAGTATTGGTCCTTCTCCTTGATACCACGAATACGAGGATCCTTACGCAGGCTTTGCAGGATCAGGGAGGCCATGCAGCGTAGGTTTGCTGAGGCATTCGGTCCGGAGTCCTCTGGGTCATTAAGGACGACATGGTCCGCAGCCACCTCCTCCCAGCCACGTACAAGTCCATGTGTTTCTTGGGACTGATCCCTTAAAGACTGCTGCTGATGCTGAGTGCCAGGCTCCACCTCCATACTGACACAATCTTCCTCCTCCTCCTCGTCCTCTTCCTGTGTGATCGGCGGGCACGCAGGAATACTGTCTGGATAAAGGGGGCCTTGAGAGCTCCAACAGGTGGACAAGGGGGACAGTGTCACTGATGCATGCACTGTCACTGCTCACCATCCTCGTGGCCTCCTCAAATGGTGACAGGACAGTGCATGCATCCCTGATCATGGCCCACTGGCGTGGGGAAAAAAAAACAAGCTCCCCTGACCCTGTCCTGGTGCCATATTTGCACAGGTACTCATTGATGGCCCTCTGCTGCGTGTGCAGCCGCTGCAGCATGGCCAACATTGAGTTCCACCTGGTGGGCATGTCACAGATTAGGCGGTTCTTGGGCAGGTTAAACTCCTTTTGGAGGTCCGTCAGCTGAGCACTGGCATTATATGACCGGCGGAAATGCACACAGACTTTCCTGGCCTGCCTCAGGACATCCTGTAAGCCCGGGTACCTGCCCAAGAACCGCTGCAGCACCAAGTTAAGGACATGAGCCAAACAGGGCACATGGGTCATTTGTCCCTGTCGGAGGGCAGAGAGGAGGTTGGTGCCATTGTCGCAAACCACCATTCCTGCCTTAAATAGGCGTGGCGTCAACCACCTCTGAACCTGCCCCTGCAGAGCTGACAGAACCTCTGCCCCAGTGTTTGTCTGCTGTCCCCCAAGCACACCAGCTCAAGCACCGCATGGCATCTTTTGGCCTGCGTACTTGCGTAGCCCCTTGAACGGCTACGGAGCACCGCTGGTTCCGAGGACAAAGCGCAGGAAGAGGCCATGGAGGAAGAAGAAGAGGAGGGGGTGGAGGAGAGAGGTGTGTCACAATCATTAACATTTTGGAGGCGTGGTGGTGAAACAACCTCCAACACTACTGCACCTTGTCCTGCATCCTTCCCAGCTGCCAGCAGAGTCACCCAATGCGCCGTGAAACTTAGGTAACGTCCCTGTCCATGTCTGCTGGACCATGAGTCAGCGGTAATATGCACCTTACCGCTGACCGCCCTGTCCAGCGAGGCATGGACATTGCCTTCCACATGCTGGTAGAGAGCCGGAATTGCCTTCCGTGAGAAAAGGTGGCGTTTGGGTACCTGCCACTGAGGAACCGCACATTCCACAAACTCACGGAAGGGGGAAGAGTCTACCAACTGAAAAGGCAGCAGTTGAAGTGCTAGCAATTTTGCCAAGCTAGCATTCAACCGCTGCGCATGTGGATGGCTGGGAGCAAACTTCTTTCGGCGGTGCAGCAGCTGGGGCAGGGAAATTTGCCTGGTACAATCTGACGTCGGTGTACCAAAAGCAGATTGCCCACAAGTACTTGGCTGTGACACACCTAATTCTACACCTTCATTCCTCTCAGTGCAGGTCTCAGAGAGGACTGAAGGTATAGTGGGGTTGGAGATCTCAGCTGATGAGGAGCAAGGAGAGGTCCTCTTTGTTCTTTGGTGTGGGTCTTTTAGATACGCCTGCCAACGAACTGCATGGCAGGTCAACATATGTCTGGTCAAGCATGTGGTACCCAAGCGGGAGATGTTTTGGCCACGCGAGATACGCTTGAGACATATGTTGCAAATAGCAGCGGTGTGATCTGATGCACTCGTCTCAAAAAAGGCCCACACCAAAGAACTTTTTGAATAACGCGCAGACACTTCAGCGCCCTGCACATGTGGAGCTTTGGGGTGTGATGCAGTCAATGTGCTGCCCTTAGGCTGGCCCCTGGAGGGCACCCTGCCTCGTTGGTGATGTGCCGCCTCCTCCTCCTCCTCCTCCTCTTCCTCTCTCCTATCAGGCACCCACGTTGAGTCAGTGACCTCATCATCCCCTCCCTCCTCATCACTGGAGCAAACCTGGCAGTATGCTGCAGCAGGGGGAGCATGACTGCCAGATTGCTGTCCTTCTTGGGCACCCCCTCTGTCCGTGCTCATGTTACTGCCTTCGTCGAGCTCAGTATCATCATCAGAGCCTTCCAAATGCTGGGCATTCTCCTAGAGCATGTACCCAACACTGTGGTCAAACAGTTCGAGGGACTCCTCAGGAGGACATGGTGGAGCTAGGGAAGGAGTCACTGATGACATTGAGCCGAGGGAAGAGGCCGCTGCTTTGCCAGACAAAGTACCCTGGGCATGGGTGAGAGAGGATGAGGAGGATGAGGACAGCTTGGTCATCCACTCGACCAAGTCTTCCGCATGTTGCGGCTCAACACGGCCAGCTGCCAAAAAAAAGGCCAAGCGTGTCCCACGGCCACGTGCTGATGAGGAGGCACCGTCTCCACGACCAGCACTAGACACAGAGCCTGCTTGCCCTCTCTTATTGGCTTGTGACTGTCTGCCTCTCCTTCTTGGCCTTCCAGACATACTAATGGCCTGTAGCTGCACTAAGCTGGGATATATATATATATATATATATATATATATATATATATATATATATATATATATATATGTACTGATACTGCAGCTAGCAAAATCAACTGCCTGCCTGTAGTATGAGAACACCACCTTCTACAGGTAGCTTTAGCTGAACACTGTGCAGAGCTCTCAAAAAACTAACTTGTAGCTTTTTTAGCTGCCTGCGGTAATGATAAAATCAGGAAAACACCACCAACCTTCTACAGGTAGCTTTAGGTGAACACTGTGCAGAGCTCGCAAAAAAAAACTTGTAGGTTTAGCTGAACACTGTGAGGTGGACGCACCACACTAACTTGTAGTTTTAGCTGAACACTGTGAGCAGGACGCACAGCACTAACTTGTAGTTTTAGCTGAACACTGTGAGCAGGACGCACTGCACTAACTTGTAGCTTTAGATGAACACTGTGCAGAGGTCTCACTACACCAACTTGTAGGTTTAGCTGAACACTGTGAGCAGGACGCACAGCACTAACTTGTAGTTTTAGCTGAACACTGTGAGCAGGACGCACCGCACTAAATTGTAGGTTTAGCTGAACACTGTGAGATGGACGCACCAAACTAACTTGTAGGTTTAGCTGAACACTGTGAGCAGGATGCACTGCACTAACTGTAAATAGTCTAGCTGCCTGACTGTGGTACTAATAGGATCAAAAGAACACCAGCAATTTTCTTCAGGTAGCTGTAAATACAGTAACAAGACAAGCCTGCCTGTCAGTAAGAAGATAACAGGAACGGATCTAGCTGAACACTGTGAGCAGGACGCACCCCACTAACTTGTAGGTTTAGCTGAACACTGTGAGTAGGACACACCCCACTAACTTGTAGGTTTATCTGAACACTGTGAGCAGGACGCACCCCACTAACTTGTAGTTTTAGCTGAACACTGTGAGCAGGACGCACTGCACTAACTGTAATTAGTCTAGCTGCCTGACTGTGGTACTAATAGGATCAAAAGAACACCAGTAATTTTCTTCAGGTAGCTGTATATACTGTAACAAGACAAGCCTGCCTGTCAGTAGGAAGATGACAGGAAGGGATCTAGCTGAACACTGTGAGCAGGACGCACAGCACTAACTTGTAGCTTTAGCTGAACACTGTGAGCAGGACGCACCACACTAACTTGTAGGTTTAGCTGAACACTGTGAGGTGGACGCACCACACTAACTTGTCGTTTTAGCTGAACACTGTGAGCAGGACGCACCCCACTAACTTGTAGGTTTAGCTGAACACTGTGAGCAGGACGCACTGCACTAACTGTAAATAGTCTAGCTGCCTGACTGTGGTACTAATAGGATCAAAAGAACACCAGCAATTTTCTTCAGGTAGCTGTAAATACTGTAACAAGACAAGCCTGCCTGTCAGTAAGAAGATAACAGGAACGGATCTAGTTGAACACTGTGAGCAAGACGCACTGCACTAACTTGTAGCTTTAGATGAACACTGTGCAGAGGTCTCACTGCACTAACTTGTAGGTTTAGTAAGTATGGTATTCCTGCGCTACCATGCAAAATAAGAAAACTATAAGAGGAGGGAGGGTGGACAAGCAGCTTGCACCGAGAAGGGTCCAACCTGGCCCTAAAGGGTAACTCGAATAGAACAAAGGGGGGTGGTGCTGCGCTAGTCCTAATGTAAGGTATCTAAAAATTGCCAGACGCCACGCGTAGGGACCGGCACCCTCCACTGTAGTAGCATACGAGCTCGCTGCTCGTCAGGATACACCTCATCCCCTGTTGAACCGCTGTGTGAGTACCTTACTTTTCTTTGAATAAAGCCTTCATTTTTACAAAAGTACTACACTATGTGGCATTTTCATTTTCCTTCTGGCTGCTGTGCCCCTGCATGATCTGAGGCATACTGAAGGACAGTTTGAGACCCAGGACTGACCCCCATAGGAGACACCATACACATTGATTCATGCTGTTACCTCAGCATAGTGAGGTAAGGGGCCATTGCCCTCCATTATAGGATTGCTGCATGCAGAGGACTGTTGTTTGCACTCCACACCTCTCACCCATCTGAGGAAAGCAACGCTAGAATCTAGCTGCTGCCTTCACGTTCCCGATTAGCACGTTTAACAAGTTGTTTGAAGTTATTTTTGCTGCATGCAGTCACTTTGCCTGTTGGACATTGTATTATTTCTGTGAGCACGGATTGCTGACACTGGACACTATATTATCACCCTGTATAGTTGGTTTTTTTTTTTTTTTTTTTTTTTTATATGATCATCATTTTTACTGCACTGGAGTGTGGTCCATGTTATTCTTATTTTTATTTATATACGTTTATGCCTAAATGTATGTTTATAGTGGTTTGTATCACAGCTGAAGGCTTAGTTACACCTTTATCATCAATTTGGATTATTTATGCACAGTTTTTACCTTTCACTTCCCTGATTTTATTTCATCGTTTTTAATCTCATCCCTTAACACTTATAGCAACCTTGCACTAAAAGTGTGGTGTATGTTTATTTATGTGATTATTTTATTCAAATGTGTTGTCACTCTGCATATTTATCTGGCAATTAAACTTGTAGGTTTAGCTGAACACTGTGAGCAGGACGCACCCCACTAACTTGTAGGTTTAGCTGAACACTGTGAGGTGGACGCACCACACTAACTTGTAGGTTTAGCTGAACACTGTGAGCAGGACGCACCCCACTAACTTGTAGGTTTAGCTGAACACTGTGAGCAGGACGCACCCCACTAACTTGTAGGTTTAGCTGAACACTGTGAGCAGGACACACCCCACTAACTTGTAGTTTTAGCTGAACACTGTGAGCAGGACACGCTGCACTAACTGTAAATAGTCTAGCTGCCTGACTGTGGTACTAATAGGATCAAAAGAACACCAGTAATTTTCTTCAGGTAGCTGTATATACTGTAACAAGACAAGCCTGCCTGTCAGTAGGAAGATAACAGGAACGGATCTAGCTGAACACTGTGAGCAGGACGCACTGCAATAACTGTAAATAGTCTAGCTGCCTGACTGTGGTACTAATAGGATCAAAAGAACACCAGTAATTTTCTTCAGGTAGCTGTATATACTGTAACAAGACAAGTCTGCTGTCAGGAGGCACAAGCCGCCTCCGTCCGCCGGGTTCCACGGCGCATGCGCGGAGGACGCACGCTGCGCCGTACACCCGTTCGCGGCCCATTGGTGCGGCGCGCGCGGGTGCACGGCGGTCCCCGTGTGCGCGCCGTAACCGTGCGGGTGCATGGCGGTGCGTCACTGTGACGCGCTCGCCGGAGGGCTACTTCTGACGGCTCCAGCACCCAGTCGGGTTGCTGGTTTGTCGTCAGCTGTACCCCGTCCCCTGTGCCTGTCTATCTCTGCTTCCAGTGTGTTACCAATACTGACCCCTTGCTTGTATAACGGATTACCCTTGCCTGCCTATACCCCGGATCTCTGCTTGTATAACGGACCACGCTTTACCTGCCTGATACCCCAGACCTCTGCTTGTATAACGGACTTCTCTTGCCTGCCAGATACCCCAGACCTCTGCTTGTATACGGACTACTCTTGCCTGCCTGATCCCCCGGACCCCTGCTTGTTCAACGATTACTCTCTCTGCCTGTCTGATACCCCTGATCCTTGCCTGAACAACGGACTTGCTCGAGCTGATACCCCGGTTCCATTTAACCACTTGCCTTGCAGCTTCTCCAGTGCCCCGCGGCCACACGGACTTCCTTCAGGAATTCAGTCACCACCGGAAGCCCGTGCCTCCGCGTGCCCCCAACTCCCTGTATCACCTCCAGGGGTCGGGTGCGCGTGGTCGTAAGGGCGAGCCGCTCTCGGCATCTCGGCCTCGGTGAGTATAGTCTCTGACAGTACAAACCAGCCAGATGTCCGAGGCCGACAGAGCGCGCTCTCCTTTGGAGATCCTATGTCAACAGGTCTCCACCTTGGCCGACTCAGTTCAGAAGTTACAAGAGGGGTATACTCAGATTGATAGTCGCCTCCAACAGATTGCTGGAGTACTTCCCTCCGCCGCTGCAGTTCCGGCACCCGGCAATGAAGGTCCGCTTCCTCAGGCCACCGCCAGCCCTACGGTCGTCATGGCGCTTCCCGAGCCTAGGGTCCCTACGCCCGAACGGTTTTCAGGAGACCGTAAAAGATTCAGAGCCTTTAAGAACGCATGTTCTCTTTACTTTGCCCTCCAACCCCGGACATTTGCATCAGAGATCGTCAAGGTGGGGTTCGCTATCTCGTTGTTATCAGAGGAACCTCAGGCTTGGGCCCACAGCTTAATGGAACAGGGAAGTCCTGTGCTGAATTCCATAGATACCTTCTTTGAGGGTATGTCCAAACTTTATGATGACCCGCAACGGAAGGCTACCGCTGAAGCCACTCTACACCACTTGTCCCAAGGGAGGAGGCCCATTGAAGATTACACGGTTGAGTTCCGTAAATGGGCGGCCGACACGAACTGGAACGAGCCGGCTCTTCGCTACCAGTATCGTCAAGGCCTGTCTGAACTCCTTAAGGATGAGCTAGCCAGGATGGAGACCCCGGAGACATTGGAAGAACTTATTCAGGCAGCCACGCAGTTGGACAGGCGCCTGCGAGAATGCCGCTCGGAGCGGTTTCAGGGTCCACGCCCTTCGTGGACGCCATTCAGAGCCCCATCCATGCCGTCAACATCCTCCATCCCGCCTCCTGAAGCTGAACCCATGCAGCTAGGCCTGGTTCGGGCCCCGCTAACATCAGAGGAGAGACAACGCAGACGGCAGTCCAATTTGTGTCTGTACTGCGGGGGAGCGGGACACTTCCTGCGCGGTTGTCCAATAAGGCCCAGTAAGTCCTTTCAGCCTAGATTGATGAATTTCCAGGATAATGATGCTCCAAAATCTTATGTGATGTTGTCTGTTTCCTTGCAGCTACCGGAAGGGGAGTCTCGCCTACCCGCCATCATTGATTCGGGGGCTTGTAGCTGCTTCATGGATGCAGCCTTGGCCCGCAGCCTCCGTATTCCTTTGCAAACAAAGACCCAAGGGTTACAGGTGCATCTAGCTGATGGGTCTCTTCCTAGTTCCGGTCCAATCACCTAAGAGACCCAGCCTATCCTAGTAACCACCGACTCCGGTCATCGGGAACTCCTACGGCTCGACCTCATCCAGTCTCCCATCTTCCCAGTCATCCTCGGCCTGCCCTGGTTACAAGCTCATGATCCGCAGATCCAATGGAGCACCAAGGTGGTGTCCTTCTCCTCTCCATACTGCTCGGAGCATTGCCTCCCTCTAACTTCGAAGGTTTGTGCTACGGTTACTACCTCGCCTGACAAACCGCAGCAGATTCCCTCTGAATATCTGGAGTTCCAGGAGGTCTTTAATAAACAAATGGCTGATCGCCTACCACCTCATCGGCCTTATGACTGTCCGATCGACCTGTTGCCAGGGTCAATGATCCCGTTCGGTCGTATATTCCCTCTCTCCGAGACCGAACTGGAGGCGCTCAGACAATACATCGATGAGAACCTGGAAAAGGGTTTTATCCGTCCTTCGTCCTCACCTGCGGGAGCAGGGATATTCTTTGTTGGGAAAAAAGATGGGTCCCTTAGACCTTGTGTGGACTACCGGCAGCTCAACAATATCACCATTAAAAACAGGTACCCACTACCACTCATCCCGGAGTTATTTCAACGATTCCGATCTGCCAAGGTCTTTTCCAAATTAGACCTGCGGGGTGCCTATAACCTTATTAGAATCAGAGCTGGAGATGAATGGAAGACAGCGTTCAGGTCTAGGTTTGGGCACTTTGAGTACCTGGTGATGCCATTCGGGCTATGCAATGCTCCAGCTACTTTCCAGCACCTAGTTAATGACATCTTCCGAGAATACCTGGATGACTTCCTTGTTGTCTATCTAGACGACATACTCATTTTTTCTCCCACGATGGAACTACACAAGGAGCATGTCAAAAGAGTCCTCTCTATATTAAAACAACACAAGCTTTATCTGAAAATGGAGAAGTGTGAATTCGAGAGGTCAGTGGTACAATTTCTGGGGTTCATCATATCGGCCGGCGGGATCGCAATGGATCCCCAAAAGATACAAGCTATCCAAGATTGGCCAGCTCCATCTGATAAAAAAGGGGTCCAACGATTCATAGGATTTGCTAATTTTTATCGGAAGTTCATTATCGGATTCTCGACCATTGTAGCACCTATCACCCAGCTAACCCGTCAGCACAACCCTTTCCGGTGGAGTGAGGCCGCACAAGAAGCCTTCCTAAAATTAAAGGATCTGTTTAGTTCGGCTCCAATTCTTCGTCACCCCGATCCTTCTCAGCCATATGTTCTGGAGGTGGATGCTTCGGAAGTTGCCACAGGGGCCATTCTCTCTCAAAGACAAGGGCCCAAAGCCATCCTTCACCCCGTTGCTTTTGCTTCCCGGAAACTCAGCCCGCCAGAGTTAAACTACGACGTGGGTGACAGGGAGCTGCTGGCCATAAAATTTGCTTTAGAAGAATGGAGGTATCTGCTCGAAGGTGCATTACATCCGGTAATGATCTTTACTGATCATAAAAACCTCGAATATTTACGGACAGCAAAACGACTAAAACCTAGACAAGCCCGCTGGGCTCTCTTTTTCTCGCGCTTCAACTTCCACATATCCTATAGACCTGGCTCAAAGAATGGAAAGGCAGACGCACTCTCACGGATGTTCTCAGCGGAGTCCCAAGCTTCAGAACCTGGAACCATCCTCTCGTCCCAAAACTTCCTTGGGGTAACACAAGTGGATCTGATGTCATCCATTAAAACAGCGTCCAACTCTTGCATGGGATCAGAGGTGCAATCCTTGAAAAGAAACGGTAATTTCTTTTGGATCCGGGGAAAAATCTTTGTACCACAGGAGACACGGTCGTTAACCCTCAAGATGTGCCATGACCATAAACTCGCAGGGCATTTTGGAGTAAGGAAAACGTCCGAACTAGTCTCTCGTTCCTTTTGGTGGCCTGGGTGGAGACGGGATTGCAAGGAATACGTGGCATCCTGCCCGTTGTGTCAGCGAAACAAGGGTCAAAACGCCAAGTCTTGGGGTTTACTAAGACCTCTACCTATCCCCGAACGACCATGGTCTGACGTCTCTATGGATTTTATAGTGGACCTGCCAGTCTCGGGGGGCTTTACCACTATTTTTGTCGTGGTTGACCGTCTCTCCAAGATGGCCCATTTTTTGCCCATGAAGGGCACCCCCTCGGCCCTAGAGACTGCCAATATTTTTTTGAAGGAGATCATCAGGCTCCATGGAGTACCAAAGAACATCGTATCAGACAGGGGTGTACAATTTACGTCCAAATTTTGGAGGGAGCTCTGCAAAGCCTTAAATATCCAAGTCTGCCTTTCATCAGCTTATCACCCCCAGAGTAACGGCCAAACGGAAAGGACGAACCAGACTCTAGAGCAATACCTGCGGTGTTTCTGCTCGGGATCTCAAGATGATTGGGCAAGTCTTCTCCCATACGCAGAGTTCGCGTATAACAATTCTGTTCACGCTGCTACTAACCAAACGCCCTTCTGGGCGAATTGTGGATTCCATCCTACCTTTCTGTCCAACGATGTTCCTGAGATATCAGTCCCTGCAGTGCAGGACAGAATAGCCTCTTTACAAGCAAATTTCCAGAGGATTCAAGATATGTTACAAAGGGCTCAAACGGATTACAAGGAGCAGTATGATCGGGGCAGGAGGGAGAATCCAACCTTTAAACTAGGAGAAGAGGTCTGGCTATCCACTACCAATCTTAAACTGTCTGTGCCTTCGCGGAAATTGGGACCCAAGTTCATAGGTCCTTTCCCCATCAAAAGAATTATCAATCCTGTGGCTATGGAGCTAGCACTACCAAAGACTTACAAGATCCATCCTGTTTTCCACGTGTCCTTACTGAAGCCCGTAGTGGACAGCACTTTCCCGGAAAGAGGGGAGCCTCCTCCGCCACCAGTTAGGGTGGATGGAGAAGATGAGTTTGAGGTGGAGTCCATCCTTAACTGTAGGAAGAAGGGCAGACAACTGCAGTATCTAATCCAGTGGAAGGGTTATCCACCTGAGGACAACTCTTGGGAACCCGCGAAGAATCTACATGCACCACGCTTAATTCAAGCCTTTCACCGAGATCACCCGGAGGTGATGTCCAGTCTGGGCGTCCAGTGTCCGCCCTTAGGAGGGGGGCACTGTCAGGAGGCACAAGCCGCCTCCGTCCGCCGGGTTCCACGGCGCATGCGCGGAGGACGCACGCTGCGCCATACACCCGTTCGCGGCCCATTGGTGCGGCGCGCGCGGGTGCACGGCGGTCCCCGTGTGCGTGCCGTGACCGTGCGGGTGCACGGCGGCGCGTCACTGTGACGCGCTCGCCGGAGGGCTACTTCTGACGGCTCCAGCACCCAGTCGGGTTGCTGGTTTGTCGTCAGCTGTACCCCGTCCCCTGTGCCTGTCTATCTCTGCTTCCAGTGTGTTACCAATACTGACCCCTTGCTTGTATAACGGATTACCCTTGCCTGCCTATACCCCGGATCTCTGCTTGTATAACGGACCACGCTTTACCTGCCTGATACCCCAGACCTCTGCTTGTATAACGGACTTCTCTTGCCTGCCAGATACCCCAGACCTCTGCTTGTATACGGACTACTCTTGCCTGCCTGATCCCCCGGACCCCTGCTTGTTCAACGATTACTCTCTCTGCCTGTCTGATACCCCTGATCCTTGCCTGAACAACGGACTTGCTCGAGCTGATACCCCGGTTCCATTTAACCACTTGCCTTGCAGCTTCTCCAGTGCCCCGCGGCCACACGGACTTCCTTCAGGAATTCAGTCACCACCGGAAGCCCGTGCCTCCGCGTGCCCCCAACTCCCTGTATCACCTCCAGGGGTCGGGTGCGCGTGGTCGTAAGGGCGAGCCGCTCTCGGCATCTCGGCCTCGGTGAGTATAGTCTCTGACATCTGCCTGTCAGTAGGAAGATAACAGGAACGGATCTAGCTGAACACTGTGAGCAGGACGCACTGCACTAACTGTAAATAGTCTAGCTGCCTGACTGTGGTACTAATAGGATCAAAAGAACACCTGCAATTTTCTTCAAGTAGCTGTAAATACTGTAACAAGACAAGCCTGCCTGTCAGTAGGAAGATAACAGGAACGGATCTAGCTAAACTGAATACAGTGTATATATATATATATATATATATATATATATATATATATATATATATATATATATATATGCAACACCTGGGATGCATATATATACACAATACACTGTAAGTGCAGCTAACTGACTGACTGTTCTGCCTAATCTATCTAACTCAAATCAAATGACACTGTCTGTCTCTCTCTCTCTCTCTCTCTCTATCTATGAACGCCGGAACACACACTACACAGGGCCGCCGTGCAGGCGGCCTTATATAGTGTGGGGCGTGTACTAAATCCCCTGAGCCATAATTGGACAAAGCCTCCTTGGCTTTGGCCAATTACGGCTCTTTGTTCAGACGGCGCTGTGATTGGCCAAGCATGAGTGCATGCTTGGCCAATCATCAGCCAGCAATGCACTGCGATGCCGCAGTGAATTATGGGCCGTGACGCACCACACGAATTTGGCGCGAACGGCCCATATCGTTCGCAATTCGGCGAACGGGCGAACAGACGATGTTCGAGTCGAACATGGGTTCGACTCGAACACAAAGCTCATCCCTATTGGCCACCATGCTGCAGCTCAGTTTTACACTCTTGGCAATCTTCTTATGGCCTCGGCCATCTTTATGTAGAGCAACAATTCTTTTTTTCAGATCCTCAGAGAGTTCTTTGCCATGAGGTGCCATGTTAAACTTTCAGTGACCAGTATGAGAGAGTGAGAGCGATAACACCAAATTTAACACACCTGCTCCCCATTCACACCTGAGACCTTGTAACACTAAGTAGTCACATGACACCGGGGAGGGAAAATGGCTAATTAGGCCCAATTTGGACATTTTCACTTAGGGGTGTACTCACTTTTATTGCCAGCGGTTTAGACATTAATGGCTGTGTGTTGAGTTATTTTGAGGGGACAGCAAATTAAACTGTTATACAAGCTGTACACTCACTACTTTACATTGTAGCAAAGTGTTATTTGTTCAGTGTTGTCACATGAAAAGATAGAATAAAATATTTACAAAAATGTGAGGGGTGTACTCACTTTTGGGAGATACTGTAGCTGTTGAGATGAATTGTTTAGGATGAAAATTGGTTATGATTGCTGATTAGGTGAGAACACCCATTATTACACTAAGCACATTCACTTTCACATTGCAGGCTGATACACCAGTTTACAATTAGCACCACTATTAGGGGTTTATTTGTACAACCTTGCCTTAAACACAGGGTGAGAACACCCGTCGTGACATTTATTTTATTTTGAGATTAACCACACTATTTAGCACTCACAACTTATTCTTTAACCCCTTGCCGCCCGCCCACCGTCAAATGACGGCTGGGCGGTGTGACTCTCATTCTGGGTGGACGTCATATGACGGCCTCCCAGAATGACTGCTCTCGGGGGCAGTTGTTCTAGGGGCACACAGTGCTGCGATCGCGGCCTCGCCGTATTGCTAGGACACGGTGCGACCCCGATCTGTGTAAAGAGCCGTGCCTGCGGCTCTTTACCCATGTGATCGGCTGTGTCCAATCACGGAGATACCAGTGATCGGCTCTCCTTACCTCACACTGACAGAGTGTGAGGATAGGAGAGCTGATCAGCGGCATCTCCTCACAGAGGACATCTAGGGATGTAATCAGGTCATCAGTGCCCTTATTACAATTAAGTGCCATGAGTGCCAGCAATCAGTGCCAACCAGTGCCCACAATTGCCACCAATCTGTGCCCACAAGTGCCAGCAATCAGTGCCCACAAGTGCCAGCAATCAGTGGCCATTAGTGATGCCAGTCAGTGCTGGCTATCAGTGCTGCCCATCAATGCCCATCACTGCTGCCCATCAATGCTCATCACTGCTGCCCATCAATGCCCATCAATGCCCATCAGTGCCGCCTATCCGTGTCGCCTATCTGTGCCCACCAGTGCTGCCTATCTGTGCCCACCAGTGCCCCTATCTGTGCCCACCAGTGCTGCCTATCTGTGCCCAGTGCCCACCAGTGCCACCCATCAGTGCTGCCTATCAGTGCCATATATCAGTGCCACCTATTAGTGCCCATAAGTGCGGCATATTTGTGCTTCCTCATCAGTGCAACCTAATCAGTGCCCATAAGTGCCGCCTCATCAGGGCCCATCAGTGCAGCCTATCAGTGTCCATCAGTGCTGCCTCATCAGCGCCCATCAGTGAAGGAAAAAAATACTTATATACAAAATTTACTGACAGAAACTTAACAAAAACTTTTATTTAGTAAGCAGCACTGCATTGCATTACCTTCCTAATGGGGGAGCAAGTGGTCTCTGTACTGTTTAACCACTTAAGTTTAACCTTTAGTGGTTTTACTGCTACAGGGCGGCATCTGTGTGCCAGATCACGTATATATACGTGATTCGACTCTTCCGGGTAGATGTGTGTTAATCATCAGTGGCTTTCCTATGACCATAGAGTGAAATCACAAGACTGAGAAAAAGTAGCAAAGGCAACAAACGAGTTTGTGACTGGAATTTTTGCATTATTGTAAAATATGGCAAGAGCACCAGCACCCTTCCCAAGTCAACAAGATTTAGTTTTTCTTTAAGACCCCTTTCACACTGGAGCGTTTTGCAGGCGCTATAGCGTTAAAAATAGTGCCTGCAAACTACCCTAAAACAGCT
Organism: Aquarana catesbeiana; assembly: GCF_042186555.1. Taxonomy (NCBI): domain Eukaryota; kingdom Metazoa; phylum Chordata; class Amphibia; order Anura; family Ranidae; genus Aquarana; species Aquarana catesbeiana. The sequence goes on from NC_133332.1 coordinate 63,087,703, forward strand.
GCTCCATTCATTCCAGTGTGAAAGCCTGAGAGCTTTCACACTGGAGCGGTTCACTGGCAGGGCATCAGAAAAAGTCCTGCCAGGAGCTTCTTTGGAGTGGTGAAGGAGTGGTGAACTCACAGCTCCTCCACCGCTGCTCCCCAATGAAATCAATGGGGCAGCGCTGCAATACCGATCCGGCAGCGTTTTGCGGGCGGATTTAGCCCCTTTTCGGCCACTAGTGGGGGGATTAAAACTGCCCCGCTAGCGGCCGAATAGCGCCGCTAAAACTACGGTAAAGCGGCGCTAAAAATAGCGCCGCTTTACCGCTGACGCCGGTGGCGGCACAGTGTGAAAGGGGCCTAAGAAATAAGGCATCTAGAAACCTTCATGTGCTGTTACATTTGTTGTGTAAGAATATATATATAGTTTATTTATTTAGCTATTGTTTATTTGGCCTCTGTATAATTGGTTAACATACTGCCATCTTGTGGTTATTTTGGATCTTCTGTCTTTCCCTTCTGTGTTCCTTCCTGTTCCCTCCCACCTGTGATGTACTTCCTCTTCCTTTTAGGTCTCAGCGAGGGATAAGTCACTATTGCAACAGTTGAATTCATGATACTTCATGTACTGCAGAGCACTGATTGTTTTATTTTATTTTGCTAAGACATATTGTACTTATATCAATATCAGGCCAGTAGTCAGTGAAAAATGAGGAAATACTACAATGTACATTTTGATGGCCTGCCACATACCCAAGTCATGTATATGGTGCACCAAGTGACATATTCTTCACAGTCGTTTAAGATCAGCGACAGCAGATTCTGCAGTATGTATAGGAGTCAGCTTCATGCAAAGCCTTTTCTTCGTTGGCACAGTCATTTCTAAAGAGCCAGGAACAGTGACTGTAACAAAACCAATCCCAACCCAACCCAACAACACCTGGTAACATCTACAATGTTTCTTGGACCTGGTAACTGCTCATATAGTCCTTAACCACTTGCTTACTGGGCACTTATACTCTCTTCCTGCCCAGGTCAATTTTTTAGCTTTCAGTGCTGTCGCACTTTGAATGACAATTGCACGGTCATACAACACTGTATCCAAACTAAATTGTTATAATTTTTTTCACACAAATAGAGTTTTCTTTTGGTAATATTTATTCACCACTGGGTTTTTTATTTTTTGCTAAAGAAACAAAAAAAGACTGAACATTTTGAAAAAAAATAACATTTTTCATAGTTAGTTTTTCTCCTTCACTGATGGGCACTGATGAGGTGGCACTGATGAGGCTGCACTGATGGGCACTGATGAGGAGGCACTGGTAGGTGGCACTGATGAGGCTGCACTGATGGGCACTTAGACGGCGGTACTGGTGGACACTGATGAAGAGACACTGATAAAGCTGCACTGATAGGTGGCACTGATAGGCGTCTGTCAGCATGAGGAGGAAAAAAAAGCCAATAACCGGCTTCTGTTTACTTCCATGATCAGCTGTCATTGGTTGACAGCTGATCATGTGGTAAAGGGCCACTGTAATTGTTCCCTTACCCTGTTCTGTGATCAGTCGAGTCCGAAGGGGGCCCGCGAGCAGCGGGATCACAGGAGGACGTCTATTGATGCACTGAAAGCCCACACTGTAGCCATCTTCATGCTTCATTCATACTCGCTCCTGCTTTGCTTGTGTTCAGTGAAACCCGATCAGTGTCACCTGGCAATCATTCATTACACGGGCAGAATGGCAGTCTGCCTACAGTATGTAAACAAGGCAGATTGCCGTTCTGTTAGTATGGAAGGCATTGATCCTGAGTTCCTGTAAAGCAAGGACATATATCATTGCCCTCCATTAGTAAAAGCACCTCCCCCACAGTAGTAAAGCACTGGTCACATTTAACCCTTTGATTGCCCCTGATGTTAACCCCTTTCCAGCCAGTGTCATTAGTACAGTGACAGTGCATATTTTTAGCACTGATCACTGTATTGGTGTCACTGGTTCCCAAAAACGTGTAAGTTTGGTGTCCGATTTTTCTGCCGCAATATCGCAGTACCACTATAAGTCGCTGATCTCCGCCATTACTAGTAAAAAACTGTAAAAAAATTCCAGAAATCTATCCCATAGTTTGTAGACGCTATAATTTTTGTGCAAACCAATCAATATACGCTTATTGGGATCTTTTTACCAAAAAATGTAGCAGAATACATATTGGCCTAAATTTTTGAAGAAATTAGATTATTTTCAATTTTTTATTGGATATGTTTTATAGCAAAAAGTAAATAATTTTGTTTTCTCTTTTCAAAATGAACAATTTTTTTGTTTGGATCGCAAAAAATAAAAACCACAGAGGTGATCAAATACCACCAAAAGAAAGCTCTATTTGTGGGGAAAAAATGACATAAATTTTATTTGGGTACAGCATTGCATGACCGCGCAATTGTCAATTAAAGTGACACAGTGCTGTATTGCAAAAAATGGCCTGGTCAGGAAGGGGGGGGGGGTAAATCTTCCCACTGTCCTTCTGTCCTCCTCATTTGTTCCTCATTTTGGTCTGATCTATATAGTTGTATATAAAATGCACTTCTTATCTTTTAAAAGGTGTTTCCCAGTGCTAAACCTTTCATCCAATTTCTAGATTGCTGCATTTGCAAATTTTAAAATCCATTATACATTAATAGTAGTAAAAAAAAGCACTTGTGGGTTTAACTTATCTTTCTTTGTTAAATTTTTGTTTAAGGCTCCATTCACACTAGCGTGTTCTTTGATGCATTTTGCATTTTGCAGAAATGCATGGGAATTTTTTAACATGGGTTCCTATGGAACATGTTCACATCAATGCCTTTTTGTCAGGATAGCCTGATGAAGGAGCACGCATGCTCTGAACGCGAAGCACCGCCCGCCTCACCCCGCTCCCGGAAGTGAAGACACAGGTCAGCACGGCGCTCCACGGAGGATCCATGACTGATATCCTGGCCGCCCGGAGGCTCTGAGGACCCTCGGCACCACCGGAACAGCTACCAGGACCCAGGTTACAGGACTCACATCCCAGGAACCCCTCCACTGGCCCGTGACACCCACATCCCCCGAGAGCATGCGGATGAAACTACTTTACATGCTGGTTTTTAGCAACTCAAATGTGAGTGTTTTAATCTATTGTAATAAATATTTTTAACATACATGCTGCACTTAGAGGGCGCCGTCCTTCTTTCTTTTTTATTTGTTCCAGAGCTTCTTCTAGCTTTTATAGACTGGCTGCCTTCCATTTATTCAGCATCATTTTATCCTTACATGGACTAATACCCGAACTTGTTGTGAAACATTAACTACCACCATCAAGTTCCCCCTCTCAGGAACCCCCAACCCACCCCCTTCCCCCCACCATTTTTAGTTATATGTACTCGGCTACCTCCATTGTGCGCCATATTAACCCCTTGATCGTTTTTTTTATTCTTAGATCCCTCTATTCTGAACCTGAAGCAAAGGTCAAACTCCAGGGTTATTTCTCAACCCCCATCAAAATCGCAAGGGAAACAAGACAAGGCTGCCCCTTATCCCCCTTAGTTTTCGCCTTAGCAATAGAAACTCTCGCCATTGCAATTAGGTCAGATCCAAACATTAAAGGTGTTGTATGCGGAAAAAATACACACAAGTGGTCCCTTTTTGCGGACGATATCCTTTTGTTTATCACCTCCCCAATTACTTCCCTGCCCAACGTTAATAATCTCCTCCAAAACTTCGGAGATTTATCAGGCCTCCAGGTCAACATGCTTAAATCCCAAGCATTGAACATTTCTCTTCACCCAACAGTGGTTGAACATCTAAAACCCGTCTTTAGATTCAAGTGGAGCGATTCATCAATCCGCTACCTGGGGATAAACCTCACTCCTAGGATAGAATCCCTTTATCAAACTAATTACCGCCCTATGTACCGCAAATTAGAAGACAACCTCCGGTCATGGTCATCTCACAAAATATCTTGGTGGGGAAAATACATTCTATCAAAATGACCCTTCTCCCTAGAATTCTTTATCTCTTTAGAGCCCTCCCGATTCCAATTAAAAAAGATCACCTTAAGAGCTTCCAGGGGAAGATCATAAAATTCATCTGGGGGAAGAAGGGGTACAGGTTTGCCAGGAACATTCTTTATAGTCCTAAAACTAAGGGAGGCATGGGTGTACCCGAGCTCTTTAAATATTATCAAGCAGCTAGACTGGCCCAATTCTTGACAATCTATTTCAGAGGAGAAAAGCCCGATTGGGTCAGTATAGAAAGGCAGGCGGTCCCAACGTTTACTCTCGATTTTCTTCTATGGTGCTCCCGCAAATCTAGACCCCCTGTCATTGCTCCCACGCTTTTGCATTCCATTAAGTTATGGGATGACATGATACTACTACCATCCCTGACCTCAGAATTACGTCCACTCACTCATATATTCCTAAACCCTCTTTCCAAACCAGGGGTAGACATCAAATCTTTCCAATGGTGGTTGGACAAAGGGATGTATCGTATTGGACATTATTTTTCCGCCTCTGGCCCGATCTCCCTGAAACAGTGCGTAGATAAACGAGATCTTCCAGACTCAGAGAAATTTAGGTTCTACCAGATCTCTCATTTTCTCCACACAATTTGGAAAAACAAATCCGGCCCCCGGAATTCACACAGTACCAACGCTGGTGCAGCCAAGCAATGGAGCAGAAAGGGGGCATTTCCTTTATTTATATATCACTTGCTGAACCCATATCCAAACTTCCATATATGATAGAGTGGGAGAGCGATCTGGGTGAGTCCTGGGACCTGGAGGATTGGCACAAAATGGGATTGAGAGCTTTCAAAGGTATCGTAAACATTTCTTTGATTGAAGCAAACTTGAAGGTTTTCATGAGATGGTACCTGGTACCAACCAGACTAGAACTGATGTTCCCTTCTTCATCACCATTATGTTTTAGAGATTGCCAGGCCCAGGGTTCCATGATACACATATGGTGGGAATGTCCAAGAATTAGATGTTTTTGGAATAAGTTTTTTAACCTGAAGAAAAATTGGCGAGTTCATTAACGGATTCAACTAAAACCTTTGAGGCAACATGGGAACCCTGGGATAGGCATGTAGGCATTTCCCTTATCCCAGGAGTCAGAGCTTAATGACTAAGCGCTCCCTCCTCGAAGACTGGCAGCCCACCAATACCCTCTTTTTCCCATTCTTTCTCTTTCCACCTTCTTTCTCCTCACTTCCCTTTCCTGTCTCTTTCTACCTTAGTTAGAACATGATAGCGTTCAAACTTTCTCCTCAATGAATACAAGTACATTACAATTTCGCTTTCTCAGTTAATCTGATATATTAGTCTAAGGTTCTAGGACCTTTTCCTGATTTTCATTTGTTCTCTTTTGTAATGATCAGGAGTTTTAGGTAGGGGCGCTCTCACCACTTGGGACTTCTCTGGCGTTTCCTGGTGGTGCGTATCAAAAATGCACACTTATAGAAAACCAGTTTTCATTGGAGCCTGACACAGTATGTCCCCATTTGGGGTTTCAGGCCTGACGATAGTAATACGTGCTATAATTTTCATCCTTCTGATACGTTGAGTCAGGAGATGACTTTATAACTAATGGTATTGTATGTTACGCTTTTTATGGCATATGTTTATACTTTTATCTATTTGTAAGCTGAGTCTCAAAGAGACATGTTTACCTTATTTTGTAATGTACTGCTCTTCAATAAATATTTTTTAAAATTAAAAAAAAAAATATATATATATATATCTACTGCATTGTATTCCAGCCAAGCCTATACCTGACTGTAGGCCATTCCTTGAATGCGTGTTCAAAGACACTTTCAGCCAGGCAGGTGACTCACTGAGCTGCAGTTCATTTATATATATATATATATATATATATATATATATATATATATATAGTCTAGCCAAGCCTATACCTGACTGTAGGCCATTGCCTGAGTGCGTGTTCAAAGACACTTTCAGCAAGGCAGGTGACTCACTGAGCTGCAGTTCATAAAAAATATATTCACTGCATTGTATTCCAGCCAAGCCTATACCTGACTGTAGGCCATTCCTTGAGTGCGTGTTCAAAGACACTTTCAGCCAGGCAGGTGACTCACTGAGCTGCAGTTCATTTAATATATATATATATATATATATATATATATATATATACAGGCTTGTATATACATAGTCTAGACAAGCCTATACCTGACTGTAGGCCATTGCCTGAATGCGTGTTCAAAGACACTTTCAGCCAGGCAGGTGACTCACTGGGTTGCAGTTCTTAAAATATATATCCACTGCATTGTAGTCCAGCCAAGCCTATACCTTACTGTAGGCCATTCCTGGTGTAATGTTTTTAGTAATCTTCAGGCGTTGTTTTGCTAATCTAATTGTACAGTATGTCTGGAAGGCCACCAAGGAGAGGCAGACGCTCACAGGCCACTAAAAGAGGGCAAGCAGGCTCTGTGTCTACAGCAAACAGTGCTGGTCATGGACACGGTTCATCCTCAGCATGTGGCCGTGGGGCACGCTTGTCCTTTTTTTCTGCAGCTGGCCATGTTGAGCCACAACATGCAGAAGAGTTGGTAGAGTGGATGACCAAGCCGTCCTCATCCTCCTCATCCTCTGTCACCCAGGCTCAGGGTACTTTGTCTGCCAATTTAGCTGCCAAAGCCGCCTCTTCCGGCTCAATGTCATCAGTCATTCCTTCCCTAGCCCCACCATCATGGCCTGAGGAGTCCCCCGAACTGTTCAACCACAGTGTAGGGTACATGCTGCAGGAGGATGCGCAGCTTTTTGAAGGCTCTGATGATGGTACCCAGGTTGAGGTTGAAGGCAGTAACGTAAGCAAACCTATGCTGCATGGCCTCCCTGATCCTGCAAAGCCTGCAAAAGGACCCTCGGATTCGTGTGATCAAGGAGAGGGATCACTACTGGATGGCAACCGTCCTTGATCCACGTTACAAGGGTAAGGTTGTGCAACTTATCCAACCGCCGCAGAGGGAGCAGAGGATGAAACACCTTCGTGAGGCCTTGCAGAAAGGTTTGTGCAACGTGTTTCCAGAGCCTGGGAGGGTACAAATACCTGGTCCTGGACAACGTGTTGCTGAGGCTTCGGTCAGTCAAAGAAGGAGCGGTGGAGAAGGTGGCCATCTGACCGATGCGTTCAGACAATTTTTTAGTCCGCAGCCCCAAGGTATGATGGGTTCCATCAACCATCGCCAGCATCTGTTGTACATGGTGCAGGAATACCTAGGGGCAAGATCAGACTTGGAGACCTTTCCAACCGAAAATCCACTGGGTTACTGGGTCTTGAGGATGGATCACTGGCCAGAGCTTGCACAGTTTGCAATTGAGCTACTGGCCTGTCCTGCATCCAGCGTTCTTTTGGAACGCACATTCAGTGCCGCTGGAGGCTTTGTAACCGATCACAGAGTGCGCCTGTCCACCGACTCGGTTGATCAGCTCACCTTCATAAAAATGAATCAGTCTTGGATCACCATCTACAAAGCAGCTGATGCTGATGTAACCGACTAATTTTTTTATGAATGTGAGATCCCTTGAAGACTGCCTATGCTGATGCTGAGTGACTATACTCTTATGCCGAGTGATTATTCTATTCCTCCTCAATGATCATTTTGATAGCTACTAAGAACATTTTTAGTTCTGGGCACCAGCACCAGTGCCTAAAGCCCAATTTTTCTGCCCCGTTTAACAAGGGCACATAATTACAATTTTTGCTGTAATATTTTGCAGCAGGGCTCGTTTCTGCACTCAACTAGAGTATCTGTGAGGGGTTGCAGTGTTGTGGCACCAGCACCAGTGACTAAAGCCCAATTTTTCTGACCCTATTTAACAGGGGCACATAATTACAATTTTTAAATCTAATATTTCACAGCAGGGCTTGTTCCTGCTCTCAACAACAGAATCTGTGAGGGGTTACAGTGTTGTGACACCAGCACCAGTGCCTAAAGCCCAATTTTTCTGCTCCTGTTTAACAGGGGCGCATAATTACAATTTTTGCTGTAATATTTTGTAGCAGGGCTCGTTCCTGCACTCAACTAGGGTATCTGTGAGGAGTTGCAGTGTTGTGGCACCAGCACCAGTGCCTAAAGCCCAATTTTTCTGCCCCTGTTTAACAGGGGCACGTAATTACAATTTTTAAATCTAATATTTCACAGCAGGGCTTGTTCCTGCTCTCAACAACAGAATCTGTGAGGGGTTACAGTGTTGTGACACCAGCACCAGTGCCTAAAGCCCAATTTTTCTGCTCCTGTTTAACAGGGGCGCGTAATTACAATTTTTGCTGTAATATTTTGTAGCAGGGCTCGTTCCTGCACTCAATTAGAGTATCTGTGAGGGGTTGCAGTGTTGTGGCACCAGCACCAGTGCCTAAAGCCCAATTTTTCTGACCCTATTTAACAGGGGCACGTAATTACAATTTTTAAATCTAATATTTCACAGCAGGGCTTGTTCCTGCTCTCAACAACAGAATCTGTGAGGGGTTACAGTGTTGTGACACCAGCACCAGTGCCTAAAGCCCAATTTTTCTGCTCCTGTTTAACAGGGCCGCGTAATTACAATTTTTGCTGTAATATTTTGTAGCAGGGCTCGTTCCTGCACTCAACTAGGGTATCTGTGAGGAGTTGCAGTGTTGTGGCACCAGCACCAGTGCCTAAAGCCCAATTTTTCTGCCCCTGTTTAACAGGGGCGCGTAGTTACAATTTTTAAATCTAATATTTCACAGCAGGGCTTGTTCCTGCACTCAACAACAAAATCTGTGAGGGGTTACAGTGTTGTGACACCAGCACCAGTGCCTAAAGCCCAATTTTTCTGCTCCTGTTTAACAGGGGCGCGTAATTACAATTTTTGCTGTAATATTTTGCAGCAGGGCCCGTTCCAGCACCCACCAAGAGTAACTGTGAGGGCTTACAGTGTTGTGGCAACACCACCACACCACCACCAAAGGCCCAATTTTTCTGATCCTGTTCAACAGGGGCATGTAATTACAATTCTTGATATAATATTTCACAGCAGGGCCCCTTCCAGCCCCCAGCAAGAGTAACTGTGAGGGCTTACAGTGTTCTGGTACCAACAACACCTAAGGCCCAATTTTCTGCCATCCGACTTACAAGCGACTCCTACTTACAAATTACTCCTACTTACAAACGGAGGGAGACAACAGGAAGTGAGAGTAAATCTACCCCTAGGAAGGGAAATTCTCTCCTGTAAGAGTTAATATGGGAAAAAGGTGTCTCCTCCACTGATTTATCACCAATCCTTGTTTCCCTTAACCACTTGCCGACCGCCTAACGCAGATATACTGCGGCAGAATGGCAGGGGCAGGCAGAATCACGTACCCATACGTGATCTGCCTCTCGCGGGCGGGGGGTCCGATCGGACCCCCCCCGGTGCCAGCGGCGGTCGGCATTTCACTGGGAGCGTTGGGAGGCGAGGGGGAGACCATCCGATCGTGGCCCCCCCCTCGCGATCGCTCCCAGCCAATCGGAATCCTCCCCTGCCTGTGTGTAGTTTCACACAGGCAGAGGATGTGATGTCATCTCTCCTCGGCTTGGCAGTTTCCGTTCCAGCGCCGAGGAGAGAAGACATGTAAGTGCACAAAACACAAACACACACAGTAGAACATGCCAGGCACATAAAACACCCCTGACCCCCCCCCCGATCGCCCCCCGATCCCCCCCAATCACCCCCCCGTCACAAACTGACACCAAGCAGTATTTTTTTTTTTTTTTCCTGATTACTGATTGGTGTCAGTTTGTGACAGTTACAGTGTTAGGGCAGTGAGTGGTAGCCCCCTTTAGGTCTAGGGTACCCCCCTAACCCCCCCCTAATAAAGTTTTAACCCCTTGATCACCCCCTGTCACCAGTGTACACTAAGCGATCATTTTTCTGATCGCTGTATTAGTGTCGCTGGTGACGCTAGTTAGGGAGGTAAATATTTAGGTTCGCCGTCAGCATTTTATAGCGCCAGGGACCCCCATATACTACCGAATAAATGTTTTAACCCCTTGATTGCCCCCTAGTTAACCCTTTCACCACTGATCACCGTATAACCGTTACGGGTGACGCTGGTTAGTTTGTTTATTTTTTATAGTGTCAGGGCACCTGCCGTTTATTACCGAATAAAGGTTTAGCCCTCTGATCGCCTGGCGGTGATATGCGTTGCCCCAGGCAGCGTCAGATTAGCGCCAGTACCGCTAACACCCACGCACGCAGCATACGCCTCCCTTAGTGGTATAGTATCTGTACAGATCAATATCTGATCCGATCAGATCTATACTAGTGTCCCCAGCAGTTTAGGGTTCCCAAAAACGCAGTGTTAGCGGGATCAGCCCAGATACCCGCTAGCACCTGTGTTTTTCCCCTCCGCCCGGCCCAGCCCAGCCCACCCAAGTGCAGTATCGATCGATCACTGTCACTTACAAAACACTAAACGCATAACTGCAGCATTCGCAGAGTCAGGCCTGATCCCTGCGATCGCTAACAGTTTTCTTGGTAGCGTTTTGGTGAACTGGCAAGCACCAGCCCCAGGCAGCGTCAGGTTAGCGCCAGTATCGCTAACACCCACACACGCACCGTACACCTCCCTTAGTGGTATAGTATCTGAACGGATCAATATCTGATCCGATCAGATCTATACTAGCGTCCCCAGCAGTTTAGGGTTCCCAAAAACGCAGTGTTAGAGGGATCAGTCCAGATACCTGTTAGCACCTGCGTTTTGCCCCTCCGCCCGGCCCAGCCCAGCCCACCCAAGTGCAGTATCGATCGATCACTGTCACTTACAAAACACTAAACGCATAACTGCAGCGTTTGCAGAGTCAGGCCTGATCCCTGCGATCGCTAACAGTTTTCTTGGTAGCGTTTTGGTGAACTGGCAAGCACCAGCCCCAGGCAGCGTCAGGTTAGCGCCAGTACCGCTAACACCCACGCACGCACCGTACACCTCCCTTAGTGGTATAGTATCTGAACGGATCAATATCTGATCCGATCAGATCTATACTAGCGTCCCCAGCAGTTTAGGGTTCCCAAAAACGCAGTGTTAGCGGGATCAGCCCAGATACCTGCTAGCACCTGCGTTTTGCCCCTCCGCCCGGCCCAGCCCAGCCCAGCCCACCCAAGTGCAGTATCGATCGATCACTGACACTTACAAAACACTAAACGCATAACTGCAGCGTTCGCAGAGTCAGGCCTGATCCCTGCGATCGCTAACAGTTTTTTTTGTAGCGTTTTGGTGAACTGGCAAGCACCAGCGGCCTAGTACACCCCGGTCGTAGTCAAACCCGCACTGCAGTAACACTTGGTGACGTGGCGAGTCCCATAAGTGCAGTTCAAGCTGGTGAGGTGGCAAGCACAAGTAGTGTCACCAAAAAGACAAACACAGGCCCGTCGTGCCCATAATGCCCTTCCTGCTGCATTCGCCAATCCTAATTGGGAACCCACCGCTTCTGCAGCGCCCGTACTTCCCCGATTCACATCCCCAACCAAATGCAGTCGGCTGCATGAGAGGCATTTTCTTTATGTCCTCCCGAGTACCCCTACCCAACGAACCCCCCCAAAAAAAATGTCGTGTCTGCAGCAAGCGCGGATATAGGCGTGACACCCGCTATTATTGTCCCTCCTGTCCTGACAATCCTGGTCTTTGCATTGGTGAATGTTTTGAACGCTACCATTCACTAGTTGAGTATTAGCGTAGGGTACAGCATTGCACAGACTAGGCACACTTTCACAGGGTCTCCCAAGATGCCATCGCATTTTGAAAGACCCGAACCTGGAACCGGTTACAGTTATAAAAGTTAGTTACAAAAAAAAGTGTAAAAAAAAAAAAAAAAACAACAAAAATATAAAATAAAAAAAAATAGTTGTCGTTTTATTGTTCTCTCTCTCTATTCTCTCTCTATTGTTCTGCTCTTTTTTACTGTATTCTATTCTGCAATGTTTTATTGTTATTATGTTTTATCAAGTTTGTTTTTCAGGTATGCAATTTTTTATACTTTACCGTTTACTGTGCTTTATTGTTAACCATTTTTTTGTCTTCAGGTACGCCATTCACGACTTTGAGTGGTTATACCAGAATGATGCCTTCAGGTTTAGGTATCATCTTGGTATCATTCTTTTCAACCAGCGGTCGGCTTTCATGTAAAAGCAATCCTAGCGGCTAATTAGCCTCTAGACTGCTTTTACAAGCTATGGGAGGGAATGCCCCCCCCCCAACGTCTTCCCTGTTTTTCTCTGGCTCTCCTGTCTCAACAGGGAACCTGAAAATGCAGCCGGTGATTCAGCCAGCTGACCATTGAGCTGATCAGAGACCAGAGTGGCTCCAAACATCTCTATGGCCTAAGAAACCGGAAGCTACGAGCATTTTATGACTTAGATTTCGCCGGATGTAAACAGCGCCATTGGGAAATTGGGAAAGCATTTTATCACACCGATCTTGGTGTGGTCAGATGCTTTGAGGGCAGAGGAGAAATCTAGGGTCTAATAGACCCCAATTTTTTCAAAAAAGAGTACCTGTCACTACCTATTGCTATGATAGGTGATATTTACATTGCCTGAGATAACAATAAAAATGATTTAAAAAAAAAAAAAAAATGAAAGGAACAGTTTAAAAATAAGATAAAAAAAATAATAATAATAAAGAAAAAAAAAAAAAAAAAAAAAAAGCACCCCTGTCCCCCCTGCTCTCGCGCTAAGGCGAACGCAAGCATCGGTCTGGCGTCAAATGTAAACAGCAATTGCACCATGCATGTGAGGTATCACCGCGAACATCAGATCGAGGGCAGTAATTTTAGCAGTAGACCTCCTCTGTAAATCTAAAGTGGTAACCTGTAAAGGCTTTTAAAGGCTTTTAAAAATGTATTTAGTTTGTCGCCACTGCACGTTTGTGCGCAATTTTAAAGCATGTCATGTTTGGTATCCATGTACTCGGCCTAAGATCATCTTTTTTATTTCATCAAACATTTGGGCAATATAGTGTGTTTTAGTGCATTAAAATTTAAAAAAGTGTGTTTTTTCCCCAAAAAATGCGTTTGACAAAAATCGCTGCGCAAATACTGTGTGAAAAAAAAAAATGAAACACCCACCATTTTAATCTGTAGGGCATTTGCTTTAAAAAAATATATAATGTTTGGGGGTTCAAAGTAATTTTCTTGCAAAAAAAAATTATTTTTTTATGTAATCAAAAAGTGTCAGAAAGGGCTTTGTCTTCAAGTGGTTAGAAGAGTGGGTGATGTGTGACATAGGCTTCTAAATGTTGTGCATAAAATGCCAGGACAGTTCAAAACCCCCCCAAATGACCCCATTTTGGAAAGTAGACACCCCAAGCTATTTGCTGAGAGGCATGTCGAGTCCATGGAATATTTTATATTGTGACACAAGTTGCGGGAAAGAGACAATTTTTTATTTTTTTTATTTTTTTTGGCGCAAAGTTGTCACTAAATGATATATTGCTCAAACATGCCATGGGAATATGTGAAATTACACCCCAAAATACATTCTGTTGCTTCTCCTGACTATGGGGATACCACATGTGTGAGACTTTTTGGGAGCCTAGCCGCGTACGGGACCCCGAAAACCAAGCACCGCCTTCAGGCTTTCTAAGGCCGTAAATTTTTGATTTCACTCTTCACTGCCTATCACAGTTTCGGAGGCCATGGAATGCCCAGGTGGCAAAACCCCCCCCCCCAAATGACCCCATTTTGGAAAGTAGACACCCCAAGCTATTTGCTGAGTGGTATAGTGAGTATTTTGCAGACCTCACTTTTTGTCACAAAGTTTTGAAAATTGAAAAAAGAAAAAAAAAATTTTTTTTTCTCGTCTTTCTTTATTTTCAAAAACAAATGAGAGCTGCAAAATACTCACCATGCCTCTCAGCAAATAGCTTGGTGTGTCTACTTTCCAAAATGGGGTCATTTGGGGGGGGGGTTTGTGCCACCTGGGCATTCCATGGCCTCCAAAACTGTGATAGGCAGTGAAGAGTGAAATCAAAAATTTACACCCTTAGAAACCCTGAAGGCGGTGATTGGTTTTCGGGGCCCTGTACGCGGCTAGGCTCCCAAAAAGTCCCACACATGTGGTATCCCCGTACTCAGGAGAAGTAGCTAAATGTATTTTGGGGTGCAATTCTACATATGCCCATGGCCTGTGTGAGCAATATATCATTTAGTGACAACTTTGTGCAAAAAAAAAAAAAATTTGTCACTTTCCCGCAACTTGTGTCAAAATATAAAACATTCCATGGACTCAACATGCCTCAAAGCAAATAGCTTGGGGTGTCTACTTTCCAAAATGGGGTCATTTGGGGGGGGTTTTTGCCATCTGGGCATTTTATGGCCTTCAAAACTGTGATAGGTAGTGAGGAGTAAAATCAAAAATGTACGCCCTTAGAAATCCTGAAGGCAGTGATTGGTTTTCGGGGCCCCGTACGCGGCCAGGCTCCCAAAAAGTCCCACACATGTGGTATCCCCATACTCAGGAGAAGCAGCTAAATGTATTTTGGGGTGCAATTCCACATATGCCCATGGCCTGTGTGAGCAATATATCATTTAGTGACAACTTTTTGTAATTTTTTTTTTTTTTTTGTCATTATTCAATCACTTGGGACAAAAAAAATGAATATTCAATGGGCTCAACATGCCTCTCAGCAATTTTCTTGGGGTGTCTACTTTCCAAAATGGGGTCATTTGTGGGGGTTTTGTACTGCCCTGCCATTTTAGCACCTCAAGAAACGACATAGGCAGTCATAAATTAAAGGCTGTGTAAATTCCAGAAAATGTACCCTAGTTTGTAGGCGCTATAACTTTTGCGCAAACCAATAAATATACACTTATTGACATTTTTTTTACCAAAGACATGTGGCCGAATACATTTTGGCCTAAATGTATGACTAAAATTGAGTTTATTGGATTTTTTTTATAACAAAAAGTAGAAAATATCATTTTTTTTTAAAATTTTCGGTCTTTTTCCGTGTATAGCGCAAAAAATAAAAATGGCAGAGGTGATCAAATACCATCAAAAGAAAGCTCTATTTGTGGGAAGAAAAGGACACAAATTTCGTTTGGGTACATCATTGCATGACCGCGCAATTAGCAGTTAAAGCGACGCAGTGCCGAATTGTAAAAAGTGCTCTGGTCAGGAAGGGGGTAAAAAGTTCCGGGGCTGAAGTGGTTAAAAACCCCAAATTTTTAAAATCCAATTGTCATTGGGACAGTAAGTGAGGTGAAATCTTCTGAACAAGGGCACAGACAGCAAAACAAATGTTACAGAGATGATAACCCTTACCTATGTTTTCCAAAAAGCTTTAAAATAGATTTTTTAGCTGGAGCTACACTTACAAAATGTACCCGATTCCAAATTACAAACAGATTCTACTTAAGAACAAACCTACAGTCCCTGTCTTGTTTGCACCGCCTGTATACTGCTGTTCAGAGTATATAGGGCCTGGGGGCCCAACACCTTTTCTTTTTTTAATTTGGGTGCGGGGTTCCCCTTAATATCCATACAAGACCCAAAGGGTCTGGTAATGAACTGGGGGGGGGTTCCCATGCCGTTTGTCTCACTGATTTTCATCTATATTGCCAGGACCCGAGATTATATTAAAGCTGCAAGCAGTTTTAAATGACTTTTATTCCTTTAAAAATGTCAATTTGTGCAGGGACAGTTCTAAGCATGTTAAACACGCGCCAATTTACAGGCATACTATAGACGCCCCCCAAGTACGATATTTAAAGGAATATCTCACTTGTATTTTTTCACTTTAAGCATCATTAAAATCACTACTCCCGGAAAAACGACTGTTTTTAAAACTTTCTTTTGCATTGATACATGTCCCCTGGGGCAGGACCCGGGTCCCCAAACTCTTTTTAGGACAATAACTTGCATATTAGCCTTTAAAATTCACACTTTTGATTTCTCATGTTCGAGTCCCATAGACTTTAACGGTGTTCGAATGTTCGCACAAACTTTCGGTCTGTTCGCATGTTCTGGATGCGAACCGAACCAGGGGGTGTTTGGCCCATCCCTACTCTTCGAATTCAGTAGTGATTTTTAAAATTGAGTCTAAACTGGATTTTCATTGTTTTCTATGGAATGACAAACGTATATGACAGAATGGAATGCCATAGAGTATAATGGGAAGAAAATATAAACTCATTTGCAGGCAAATCTGAGAAACATAGCAAGTTATCCTTTCCCACAGGTGGTCCTCAATTTGAGTAGCAGATTAAAAAATTGAAATAATTTGGGATTAGTATTGTTTTGTATGGAATGACAAAGGTGAATGACAAAAGAATGCCCATAGAGCATAATGGGAAGCAAGATGTGACCTGGAGTTAGAACCATTTGACATAACAACCAAATCTGTTGTAGACATAAGCCTCGTACACACGACCAGATTTTCCGCAGACAAAACCTCAGACTTTTGTCCAAAGGCGTGTGCCTGGATTTTGTCTTGCATACAATCAGCAAGGAATTGTCGGCCAACAAACATGAATGTAGTGACATACTACATGGTTTTTCAGTTCTTTGGCGCCACCCTTTGGGCTCCTTCTGCTAATTTCTTGTTAGTAGAAGTTTGGTGAGTGTTGATTTGCGCTTTTAATTTCGCGCTTTTCAGTTCATACTTTTCAGTTTGTTTCTGAACGGCCATTCGTCAACCAGACATGTTGCGGAATCGGAGGAGATAACGTGTTATTTATTATTGGTCTTGGAGATATTGTTTTGATCTAAGTACAGTCCAGGAACAGGAGGAGGATTTCTTGGACCAAAAATTGGTTGTTTTATTAATCGTGACCAATTATGTCATATGCCTTTGCTGCGGGAGCTCCAGGAGAATAATCCAGATGATTTTCGGAATTATCTCCGGATGACGGACCCCTGCTTTCACCAACTCTTGGCATTGTTAACCCCTATATTAAGAAGCAGGACACATGCATGAGGCTTTTATTTTATTTTTTGGTTGAATAATAATGATTTGATGTGTTATATTTTTGGATGCATAGAATGCACTTTTTGGTTAAATTCTATTGGCAGATAGCATGTCTAGTTTTATTCGTTTTCTTTTTATAATGCACAATAAAAAAATTGTGGAGAATAATACTTGGCTATGTGTTTTACTTCAAATGACAGTTTGGGAGTAGGCAGTTACATTTAAAAACATACGATGTAAAATTGACAAGGGACACCAACATAATTGTATCTTTGATCTTAAAAACTACAGGATAATGGTGTTGCGGTAACTTGCCCAAAAAAAAATAAAATAAAAAAAAAGCATAATAATATTATTCTTGATATAACTAGAAAAAAAAAGCCTTTGAAAATTTGTTTGCGATAAGTCCATCGGTATCACCAGCAAAGTAGCTTCATTATATCCCATTAAAGAAGAAGAGAATATGCGCTGCATTTCAAGATTTCATAATTTGCCACGTCACGAATGTTAATTCTCCATTACGAACGCTAGTTTACAAGACCGACTGGTTCTGGCTTATCTTTGCTGCCGAGCATGCGTGTTTGTATTTTGGACTTTTGTCCAACGGACTTGTGTACACATGCTCAGAAAATCAGACAACACACATTTGTCAGCGGAAAATTTTAAAACCTGCCATCCAACAATTGTCCGTGGAAAATGATACAACAATTGCCCGAAGGAGCGTACAAACGGTCGGATTTTCCACCAACAGCCTGTCATCACACATTTTCTGTTGGAAAATCCGATCGTGTGTACGAGGCTATACTCTCCACGTTCAGTGATGATGTTTAAAATTGAGATGAAGTGAGATTATCATTGCTTTCTGTGGAATGACAAGGGTGAGTGACAGAAGGGTATGCCCATAAAATATAATGGGAAGAAAAATATAAACTAATTTGCAGACAAATCTGAGAAACATGGCAGCTAAGGTTTTACCACAGTTGTTTAATATAATAATAGTGTAGCGCTACTAAAAAGTGAAAATAAATCACAAAAAATGGAAAATAAATAACACATCTAAAAAGAAACCAAAAAACAATATAAATTGGCTATGCTGAATATAACCCAGTGAGGGTGTGAGAAAGAACGTCCACAGAAAATCTTAAATGGTATATTCCTCTGGTGAGAGTAATCCCAATCGTGAGATAATCAGTGTAGGGCTTGTCTGTAGTCAACAACAGCGGAACTCAAGATATAAATGCGTACTCTTACCAGCTGTGATGGACCCCAAATGCCATAGGACAGAGGGATCAGACAGGCTTGGGATCTTATATTACGTATATCAGATGTTGTTGTATTCATCAGATGTCGCTTAGATATTGGACACAGATGGAAGAACCCGTTCAAGGTGGTATCCTCAGCTCCTGGACTGTGAAGGCTCCAAGTACTCCCGTTAAATAGCCGTCTTCAACGATGTTCCGTGAGGGCTCCAGGGAATGATCATGTAAAGCAGAAGGAAGGAGAAGGGCTCCAATAGTGCAGGTCAAAAACCAATGAGGTTTATTAAGAATAAAAGTTCAGATGGTAAACACCAATCAATAAAAGTGATCACAGGAACAAGTAAAAATTAAATAAAAGCAATGTGGGATACAAGAAATGCTAGCCTGACCGGTTTCGACACTAAGGGGTCTTCAACTGGGGTTTTGCCAACATGGAGCTTGATCGGGCCCATAGAGCTCTAGGACCCCCTCCCGTCCTGACGGTCTACCCCGAGATTTTGTGGTCAAACCGCACTACTATAATATCAAAGAAGAAGTTGTGCGAAAAACTCGTTCAACCCCGCAAATCCAAATTATGGGTCACCCAGTTCAAATTTATGCAGACATTTCGCCTAACATGATCCAGAAATGGCGGGTGCTTAAACCTCTACTGACGGTACTAACGCAGAAAAACATCAAGTACTGGTGGCTGTTTCCCTTCAGTTTGAAGTTTGAGTACAATAACAAGCCCTTCAGATTTTCCTTGTTCCAGGAAGGTGAACATTTGCTACAGAAACTGGGCCTCATCTCTACGGATCCACCCTCTCCAATGCAAACCTCATCCTCAAGTTTATCCAAGTGCCCACCCCCATCTAGCCCACTCACGTCATTATGGCCGAAGCCCAAAAGCCCGAAGCCTAAAAGCAAGAAGGCCAAAGAAGGACTACCTCCCTGAGCTAGTTGTCTGCACCTTATCTTTTCTACACTCCCTTCACAGGGACTGGGTCCACTCGGCCCTTTTGGCATCAATGCCCACCTGGACTCACACATCCATTGACTTCAGGGGGCTCCTGCCCATACTCCACTGTTGGAATCTACAGACCCCCTGATTCTTTAATTCCCACCCATGGATTACCGGTTTGTAAACTAACCTCCTACAAGAATCCTACTATCTGGGTTATGGACACACTCAAGATTTCCCTAGACTTACTGGACTTTCTGGACTCTGCCTTAACCCACTCGCCAGGGTTTTACCCCCCACACCTTCCCCCCAGGTAGCCCCGGGCGTTATCTACAATCCATGCGGATTCCTGGAGGACTATCGCAAAGAATCTCTTCCCCATATAGAATCTGTCCACAGCCTGACACCTGGACTGCCTTTATATTCACCCCTGTTCCCTATAACACTTCCACCTGGGAGCTTGGATCCCCCTCTCCTACCCAGCAATCTGAATAACTCCCCAACATCCACTTGTTCTACTCCCTCTGAACCCCCGGTTGTAGTTTAGCTTCATTCAGCTCAACCCTCATTGACTGATTGTATGTTTTAGTTACTAATGGTGATGTTCTCTGTTTAAACTACGTTCACAAATTTAATGTTAGGAGTGCCGCGAGCAGAGCGGTACCATTGCACCTCCTCCTGTACTCGAAGTTGCAATTCTTTCTTTGCCCTCCTAGTCAGGATCTTCCCCACTGGTTGGGGGACACTGACATTTTTTCTAATAATTTTTTTTTTTTTTTTTACTTTTTTTCCCAGGACTAAATGGTTAAATTCCGCATCCTCTCTGGGAATTGTCTCCCTAAGCTTCTCTTTTCTCTCCCTTTTCTATTCACTTTTACTTGTATTAATCATTTTATTCTTCTAGTGACGTGTGTGAACCCGTGCTCCCGCTGGATCCTGGAGGCTGCTTCCCTTGACAATGCTGTCCATCTGAACCCCGGGCATCCCGTGGAGTTGAAGGTAGGTGACTGGGAATCACTAGCAATGACCTCTGTACTGCTCCATGGCTGACCACACCACAGCCCGCCCTTTACTGCGCATTACTTCACATAACGTTCAGGGGCTAAATTCTCTCATTAAACGCCGGAAAATTTTCCAGTCCTACCATGACCATAAAATAGACATATTGTTCCTCCAGGAGACACATTTTCCTAAATCATATTTTCCCTCCTTTATACATGCTAAATTCCCCAAATTTTACCTGGCAAATTCTGACAGCAAATCTAAAGGAGTGGGCATATTTTTTTCCCGCAATACCCAGTTCTCTCTTCTCTCTGAGTTTAAGGACCCGGAGGGCAGGTTCTTGCTGGTGAAAGGTTTTATTGATGAACAGCTCTATTCATTCATTTCCTATTATGCTCCAAATAGGGGGCAATCCAAACTTTTCAAGAACCCTTTCCACACCTTGAACCCACAGAGGGCCTGATTGTGTATGGCGGAGACTCTATTGCCCCGTACACACAGTCGGATTTTCTGATGGACAATGTCCGATCGGAGCGTGTTGTCGGAAATTCCGACCGTGTGTGGGCGCCATCGGACATTTCCCATCGGATTTTCCGACACACAAAGTTGGAGAGCAGGAGATAAAATTTTCCGACAACAAAATCCGATCGCGTCAATTCCGACCGTGTGTGGCCTGTTCCGACGCACAAAGTGCCACGCATGCTCAGAAGAAATTCCGAGAAGGGACAGCTCGTTCTGGTAAACTTAGCGTTCGCAATGGATACAGCACTTTCGTCACGCTGCAATGTTCAAAATGGTTTAATACAGCGCACTCTGTTCTTATTTATAATGTGACAAGAATTAAGTAGTTTTGCTGCTCATATTCACACACACTTCTCACAAACTTTTATTTGTGTTTTTTTAGTGGTATTCCCTGAATATATTGTTATTAGTTGTCACATCTGACTTTTTTTTTTTTTGTATTTTCAGCCTTTTTTTTTCTTTAATGTTTGGATTTTTTCCAAGGCTGATCTTTGTTCAATGTTATTTTTATTTTTACTCCAGAATATTTTTGTGTGTGTTTTGTGTGTCAAGTTACCCCAACACCATTGCTATCTTTTATTATTTAATCTCAAGGAGATTGTTTGGTGTTGGTGACCCTTGTTCATTTCACATTGTATATTTGAAATGTACCTGAATCCTCACAAACAAACTGTCATTTTTGAAGTAAAACACATAGGAGAGTATAATTCAAAACAAAAATCCTTTATTAAGGGATCAGAACCAAACAAAGAGGAAGGCAACACTGGATCAACAGGAGAAATTAGCGAAGCCTGGGACCCCCACGGCAGACATCAATTCTTCAACATCAAAATTGGTGGCCGGAGGATTCCATATGTAAGGGAGGGCAGTCTGGTCCAGAATTCGCAGAGATCTGGAAAGCAGCAGATGACATCTATGTTCCCAGGCTGTGGTACCACAAGAGGCTGCATTTTTTGGCCGACCAGACTGGATCCAGGGCAATCACTGTCTGGTCTTCCTTCCACGCTTCCTTCCGGGCTGTGGCTGTGCAGTTGGAGATGTGGCAGGAGGAGGAGTAGGACCTGGAGGAGGAGGAGGACTGGGGGGACCTGGAGGAGGACTGGGGGGACCTGGAGGAGGACTGGGAGGACCTGGAGGAGAGGGAGGAGGAGGAGGAGGACCAACGCGAAGGTGTGTCTGAGGTGTAATTTGGCCCCTCATACCTTTCTCCAGAGCCTGCGATATGAGGGCCTCACACATGACTTTTTGGCCCTCCTCCATCCTCTGCATTTTATATGCTATGAAGGCAGCAATGTTCTCCTCCATGGTGTGGGGTGCTCCCAGGACCTCTGTAGCCCTCCAAAAGAATCCTATAGCAGCCTCCTCTAGGGTACTCCTCCTACTGCCACTTTCTCTTTTCAGTGGGGGTGGAGGGACCTGCAGATCAGCCAGCCGGCTCGGCCCGGGCACCTCCTGGCTGAGACTTCCCTGTGTATGAAAAAGGGACATGGTTTTAGTTTTTGCTTCATCAATCACAATCCTAAATTACTACTCCCAACTAACATCTAGTTAACATCATTGATTGGACAAGCAGAAATATTTAGAGGAATGCTATACCTGGCTCAATCTGGGCTCCTCCACATGCGGCCTGGAAGGCCCAGGTTGGGCGTCAGAAGCCTCAGCCGGGGGGGAAGGAAGCGTGGAAGGAAGACTGGAGAGGGATGGCCTGGGTTCAGTCTGGCCTGCCAGAAAGTGCAGCCTGTCGTAGTACAACATCCTGGGGACATAGATGTCATCCGCTGCTCCGGACCTTTGTGAATCCAGGACTTTCTTGCGCTCCCTTAGATATGTGCTCCTCAGGCCACCAATGAAGATCTTTAAATAAGTGATGTCTGTTGTGGGGATCACCTGCTTCACAATTTCACACAATTGCTCCAGTGCTGCCTTCCTCTTTGCTTGGTTCTTGAAATGGGGGTGGTTAATCTCCCACAGACAGGGCAGCTCCCTTAGCATCTCTAGGAATACTGACATGAAGTCATTATCTTTGAGTAGCATATCCATGTTCACTGCAAGACACAACACAAGACAAAGCCTAATGTCAGACAAAACTCTCCTAATCTTGTTACAATATAGGCCTCAATCTAGAAGCAGTATAGGCACAAGTTTGTCTCTTACCTTCGTTCTTACGATCGGCGCGTCCAATGCTCCTTCCTCCACTCACAGATCGTACGTAATACGCACGCGTGTTACGCTTTATACACACTGCGCATGCGTGTAACTCCGCCTGCCCCTGACGTTCTTTCTAGTCTATTCCCCGCCCCTTTTCATTCGGCGCAGTGGGTGAAGAGCATGATGGCGGATTTAGAGCAGGTGTGTGCTAATTATAGCAACGAGGAGGAGGAGGAGGAAAGCCCGGATCCAGGCACGTCCCGATCCAGAAGGAGACGTTTTAAGGCCACAAATATGTCCTTTGGGGAGATGTTGGAGATGGTCGACATCATGAGGAAGTCCGACTATGACGGAAAATATGGGCCTTACCCACACCCCAACATCCGAAAGGCAAAAATCATTGCTAAAGTGATCAAAAGCCTTCACAGGAATTTCGAGGTACAAAGATCTAAAGATCAGCTCAGGAAGTGGTGGTCGGACCTGAAGTTGAGAGAGCCAGAGCAGTACCGAAAGATCCGGAGAGTGCTGCAAAAAAGTAAGTAGTTGTGCTGTGTTCCTATTCTTTCTGTCTTTATTCCGTTCGTTCTGCTCCATATGCTTTTATTAATTGTAACGTTTAAAAGGGCAACTTTAATGTTCATGGGCCCATTATTCATTCGTATCAAACATTTTTCTTTCGGCCTCTAGAACACCATTGTTTAGGCCATATGCATTTTCACACATTTTTTGGGGCCTACTTGGATGCCAAATATTTGTTTGTGTAGATGGGTTTGTTACTAGAATGAAATGCCAACTCGATGGTGTGTAAGGAGAGGACACTGAGCAGCTGTTTTCACATCTGGACACTGGAGCACTAGTGTGGGACACAAGAACACCATTTTTATTAGGGGGGGGCACACAGGTGCTCCAGTGTATACTATAGGGGGGGCTACATCTGTGAAGCTTGTACTAAACAGGTAAGGTATTGCAGCTTGACAAAGGGCAATAAAAAAAATACATCTTGGAACTCGGCTAAAATAGATAATTGTACCCCACTTCCAAGCAATGTTTCCTATTTCTAGTTCTGCCATCAAATATCTGTGTGCTAATTATACCATTTTTGTTTTACATAGGGGAGCAAAGACTCGGAGAACACCCCTCATCCCAGGAGAACACAGACCCCCCACCTATGGAAGAAGGTGAAATACCCCAAACCCAAGAAGAAGAGCAGGAGGAAGAAGAAGATGTGGTGGAGATTGGCACCACAACAGGTGAGTGTCTGCGACCACAGGCTCAGGTAAAAGAGATGGATGGTGGCAGATTTTTGAGACCTTTTTTTTTGTTCTTTATCTCTTTTTAGGTGATCGTGATGTGAGGGATAGAGAACGCTTTACTTCTGAAAGTGCCCAGATCCTGATCGGGGAGATCATGGGGTGTAATGCCGAACTGCAAAACATCCAGCAAAAAATCAATGATGTGATTAAAAAAAATAATAACATCATTGATGTTTTGGGGCGAATTTAAACCCCACAAAATCACTTGTTTTATTGTGGTCCAATCTTTTAAAATTTTTTTCAATGTTTTGAAAAGCCAAATTTGGAGGATGCACACAGTGTGCCAACATGTGCTATCTGCCATCACGGGAGATCAATGGACGCGTTTTGGGGGTGCAACCCCTTCCTCAATTATAAAGTCGCGGTGAGGAAGGGCTTGCTCCCCCAAAACACGTCCCTTGATCCCTCCTGATGGCAGATAGCACATGTTGACATTCGTAAATTGGTGTGCATCTTCCAAATTTGGCTTTTCCTGGGGTGATTTCCCCTCATCTGAACGCTATATCAAACCCAGTTCCTAAATACTCATGTCTGATATAGCCTTCAGGTTTTACCTAATGTGAACTTTGTAAGTTCAAGTTTTTTGGCTTTCTTGTTGGTTTTACACAGGCCTGTTTTATCTGAAATGGATATTTCGATTTTTGATAATGCTACTGCAAAAATTGTTATACAACAAACATGTTGGTTTGTTTTAAAAACCTTTGGTAAATGCACATGTGATTGTGCAGGTATAAAAAAGTGGCTTACTCAAGAATGTGTGGATTATTGTCTCAACACTACAACACTTTTGGGGTGATGTAATTGCTGTTTTATGCAAAAATGGGGGTTATTTCCTAAGGACAAATCCACTTTGCACTGCAAGCGCAGTTTCAGTGCAATTGCAAGTGCACTTGGAGTGAAATGTGTTTTTGCATTTAGGAAATAACACCCAACAGTGCTTTGTATAATAAGGTTACACAATCACGACATTTTCTGGACTCCACACATTTCTGTCAGGGTCAGCTAAAACAAACACAAGCAGTAAATGTCCACAAAGAATTTATTTTTTATTTTTTTATTTGAAAAAGGCTTCACATATTGTCTGGCATATTGATAGCCCCCCTACCCGCAAAGAACTCCAGGTATCGTAACCGGAAATCACGGGCACTCAGGGAGGGCAAGCCAGGACGGCCACTTTCAAGCGCCGTCAGTGTTGTTGGATGTAGGATTCCGGCCTCAGGCCCAACTGAGCCAGCATAGTTGGCAGAATGTTTTCTTAAAAAATTATGGAGAACACAGCACGCCAGTATTATATGGTTCAGTTTATACTCCGCCATATGGATGGGTGTCAGAAATAGTCGGAACCGGCTGGCCAGGATTCCAAATGTGTTCTCCACCACTCTTCGGGCTCTGGCCAGCCGGTAATTAAAAACCCTCTGTTCCGGGGTGAGGGTCCTCATCGGGAATGGCCGCATCAGGTGGTCCCCCAGCGCAAACGCTTCATCAGCAACGAACACAAATGGGAGACCTTCCACATTGTCCTCTGGAGTTGGCAAGTCCAAGCTGCCATTCTGGAGATGCCTGTAGAACTCCGTCTGGGCGATGACTCCACCATCGGACATCCGGCCATTCTTCCCCACGTCCACATACAAGAAGTCGTAATTAGCCGACACCACCGCCAACATCACTATACTATTAAACCCCTTGTAATTATAATAGTAGGACCCCGAGTTGGGTGGTGGGACAATGTGGACGTGTTTCCCATCAATTGCCCCTCCGCACTTAGGAAAGTCCCACCGCTGGGCAAAGTGGGAGGCCACAGTCTGCCATTCCTGTGGCATGGAAGGAAACTGTTGAGGAAAAAACAATAAACATTACTATTTTTTCACAGTAAACATGGCAAGCAGATTATACACAAACATTATGGGGCAACCTCCAGATAGCATTTATTAAGGGGAATTTAACAAGGCCAAAGTATAAGGTACACCTATCATATTCCCCCTCCCCCCTCTCATGGGCCATTTCTAACATTATAGGGGGGGGGGGGACTCTTGGACAGGTAACCCTCTTCACTTCATTGAGAGATGAATACCTAAATACAGGGTATTACTTGGAACATCCCCTCCTTAGTTACACTATTGGCAGACCACTGGACAGGTAAGAAGTGTCATAATACAAAGATATAAATACACATTGTACACATTTGAGGACATTTGGGCATTCTGCTATTACAAAAACTTTAAACAGTACCATTTGAAAGTATACAGGCAGGCCCTTGCACTACATGCTTTGGGGAATTCATCCATAAATCTAAGCACTAAAGAGATGGGTATAGTGTGTATGGGTTTGGCAAAATCAGCAGATAGATGATTGAGGATAGAGAATTGGGATCAGCTGACTTAGCAGTTGGGGGGAGGGAGGGTTACTAAAAATTATTTGGGGACACCACAAAAAAAAAGCCTCTGCCACTCTGCCTGAATTTAAATCAAAAATAACATTACCAAACATTTTAGGGGGTGTTTGGGGTAAAGCACTACTATGGAGCTGATAAAATACATTGTTAAGTGACTACATGAGGTGAATATAGGGCAGGAGACACCATGCTGGGGAGGTTATTGAAGGGCAAATATGTATGAAGGACATAAAATAATAATTACATAAAAATCCAGCATGCATGAGAACAAAGGGGACATTCACAGCATATTACAATCATGGTAATTAGGGAATGAGGAGAGAAATACAATATATTATCAAACATTCAATACAATAAAATGTGATATAAAAGGATTAAAATCTTACCTTCATATACTCCTTCTGCAGGACCTGGATGATGGCAGAACAGGTCTCTGGGATAATGATCTCCAGAGCCTGGGGGGAGATGCCTGTCGAGAACTTTAAGTCCTGCAGACTTCTCCCTGTGGCCAAATACCGCAGGGTAGCGACCAACCTCTGCTCCGGAGTGATGGCTTGCCTCATGCAGGTATCCTGCCTGCTGATATAGGGGGTCAGCGAAGCCAACAAACGGTGAAACACGGGGTCCGTCATCCTGAGAAAGTTCCTGAAATCATCAGGATTATTCTCACGGATCTCACGGAGCAAAGGCATATGAGAGAACTGGTCACGCTGAAGCAACCAATTCTTGGTCCATGAACTCCTCCCCACCCTGTTCATGGACTGGACTTGTGTCAAGGTCAGGACCCCAACACCAAGCCCCCGCACAGCATGAACTCTACGAGGAGTACGCATACGAAACATGGCTAGAAAACGGTCGGCTGCTCAGAACGAAGTAACAGAACGCACTGAAGAACAGCAAGGCCTGTGAAGAGCGACCTGAAAAACAGCAACGAGCAGGCAAGATCACACAGAAAACTCTGATACGAATTGACTGCACGCACTGAAGAGCAGATACAAACCCACAAGCACAAACTGAATGGCAGAAAACGATCTGAAAGCCACGAGTCTGAAAAAGCGTGAATCGTCTCTCACCAAACTTTTACTAACACGAGATTAGCAAAAGGAGCCCAAAGGGTGCCGCGCTTGGTTCTGAACCGGCCTTTTCTAGTCTCGTCGTACGTGGTGTACGTGACCGCGTGGTTGTCGATCGGAAATTCCGAAAACTTTGTGCGACCGTGTGTAGGCAAAACAAGTTTGAGCCAACATCCGTCGGAAAAAATCCTAGGATTTTGTTGTCGGAATGTCCGAACAAAGTCCGACCGTGTGTACGCCCTATAACACTGCCTTTGACGTTGGACTGGACAAATCACGCCCACCAGGCAGAGCCTCACTATAGCGAGACATATTTTTCACCAGGGGATGGTAGATGTGTGGAGAGAGATGAAACCACATGCACAAGACTACACACACTTTTCTAACCCCCACAACACCTATGCAAGAATCAATCATTTCTTTATGTTGTCTGCCCATATTCCACTGGTGAATAGGTCTGTCATAACAGACTCTGCCTGGTCGCACCACTCCATGCTCATCCTCACCATGAACAGACCATCGGGACACAGTAAAGGGTTTTGTTGGAGACTTAATGCCTCGATTCTTATGCCCCGTACACACGGTCGGATTTTCCGATGGACAATGTCCGATCGGAGCGTGTTGTCGGAAATTCCGACCGTGTGTGGGCTCCATCGGACATTTTCCATCGGATTTTCCGACATACAAAGTTGGACAGCAGGAGATAAAATTTTCCGACAACAAAATCCGATCGCGTCAATTCTGACCGTGTGTGGCCTGTTCCGACGCACAAAGTGCCACGCATGCTCAGAAGAAATTCCAAGACGGGACAGCTCGTTCTGGTAAACTTAGCGTTCGCAATGGATACAGCACTTTCGTCACGCTGCAATGTTCAAAATGGTTTAATACAGCGCACTCTGTTCTTCTTTATAATGTGACAAGGATTAAGTAGTTTTGATGCTCATATTCACACACACTTCTCACAAACTTCTTTCGTTACTATTTATCGGGATTCCCTCAATATATTTTGATTTCTCACATCTGACAACATATTTTTTTTTTTTTTTACTTTAATGTAGAATCTTTTTTTGTGTTTCTCTTTTTTAATTTTTTTTTTGGTGATTTTGATTTGTACTCCCGAAAATGTTTGTGTGTTTTTTGTGACAAGTTCCCACAACACCATTGATATGTTGTTCTATTTAATCTGTAGGAGATTGTTTGGTGTTGTTGTCCCTTGCTAATTTCACATTTTATGTTTTTAGAAATGTACCTGAATCGTCACCAACAAACGGTCCTTTTTGGATGAAAACACACACAGGAGAGTAGAATTTACCGAAAACAATTTTATTAAGGGGTCACAACTATAAACAAAGAGGGAGGCAACGCTGGAGAAAATGCAGAAGTGGGCAAAGCCTTGGACCCCCAGGGCAGACATCAATTATTTAAAAGCAAAATTGGTGGCCTGAGGAGTCCATATCTAAGGGAGGGCAGTCTGGTCCAGAAGTCCCAGAGATCCGGAAAGCAGCAGATGACATCTGTGCCCCCAGGCTGTGGTCATACGAGAGACTGCATCTTCTGTCAGACCAGACTGAACCCAGGGTCATCACTCTTTGGTCTTCCTTCCATGCTTCCTTCCAGCCTTTGGCTGTGGTGGTCTAGTTGTGGCAGCAGGAGGAGGAGGAGGAGGAGGATCGTCCATCTCAATGACATCCGTCTTGTGTGTCAGTTCCCCACTCTCCCGCTTACGTAGGACTTTATAAATCAGGTCCTCAGAGATCTTGCGTTGGCCCTCCTGCATGCCCAGCAATTTGGTGGCAGCCATGCAGGCAAAGGCCTCTTCAGGACTGGGGAAGGCTCTCAGGGACGCCGAAGCCTCCTGGATCAGCCTGTATGCTGAATCCTGCACAGGACTGGGAGTGGCCTTCCTGGCTCGTTTATGTGGCAGGCGGAGGGGAGGAACCTGAGACTCAGTCAGGCTGCGACTTGTCCCAGGCTTCTCTTGGCTGACACTTAGCCCCGCCTCCTCCTGGCTGCCACTAATCCCTGCCTCCTCCTGGCTGACACTAATAATCCCCGCCTCCTCCTGACTGCCACATTCCACAGCCTCCTCCTGGCTGAGGTCTTCCTGTGTATGAAAAAGGGACATAGTTTTAGTATTTTTTACATCAATCACACACAATTTTCACCTCCTGACTGCTGCAAATTCAATGTTAACAAATATAACAGACTATCCTTCTGAGCCCAGCATTTTGCATTCTTGTCCCAATTTTGGGTGCCCACTACTGTCTATTGATATGTAAAACACTTTTTTTAATCAGCAATTAGTGATCAATAATAACATCTATTAAACATCATTTATTTATTGGCCAGAAATCTGTAGAAGAATGCTATACCTGACTCCAGCTGGGCTCCTCCACTTCTTCCTGGCTGGAAGGCCCAGGTTGGACATCGGAAGCTGGTATGGAAGGAAGAGTGGAAGGAAGAGTAGAGAGGGATTCCCTGACTTCAGTGTGGTCTGACAGAAATCGCAGTCTCTCATAGTACCACAGCCTGGGGACATAAACGTCATCTGCTGCAGCTCCGGATCTCTGGGAATCTGTGACCTTCTTGCGCTCCCTAAGATATGTGCTCCTAAGGCCACCAATTTTAGCTTTTAAATAAGGGATGGTTTCTGTGGGGACCACCGGCTTCACCAACTCCAGCAGTTTCTCCAGCGCTGCCTGCCTCTTCTGTTTGTGATTATAGTGGGGGTGTCTCACTTGCCACAGACAGGGCAGCTCCCTGTACTTGTCTATGAACAGGGGCAGGAAATTGTGGTCGTTGAACCCATCCATTTTCTCTGCAAGACACAACACAAGACAAACCCTAATGTCAGGCCAAACTCCCCTAATCTTGTTACAATATAGGCTTCCATTTCGAAGCAGTATAGGCCCAAGTTTAGATCCTACCTTCGTTAGCACGATCGGCGTCTCCGATGCCCCTTCCTCCGCTCACAGATCGTACGTAAGACGCGCGCGTGTTACGATTTATACACACTGCGCATGCGTATAACTCCGCCCGCCCCTGATGTTCTTTCTATTCTATTCCCCGCCCCTTTTCGTTCGTTTCTTACCCCAACCACAATGTCCGAAAGGCCAAGATCATGGCGAAAGTGGTCAGGAGTCTGCACCGGAAATTCGGGGTACGACGATCGAAAGATCAGCTCAGGAAGTGGTGATCGGACCTGAAATTACGAGAACATGAGCAGTACAGAAAGATCCGGAGAGTGCTGCAAAAAAGTAAGTAGTTGTGCTGTGTTCCTATTTTTTTTGTGTTTATTACGTTCGTGCTGCTCCATGTGCTTTTAGGAACTGTTGTACAGTTTAAAATGGCAACTTTCATGTTCATGGGCACATTATTCGTTCAGATCACACATTTTTATTTCGGACGATAACATACCATTGTTTAGGCCATATGCATTTGGCCACCATTTTGACGCCCTATGCTGATGATTCTTTACAGTCAAGGGATCATAGGGATAACTATCAGATATTTGGGTCACTTTACAAATCCACACATTCCCTCCACATATATATTCATTTTAACACATTTTACAATGTGCGTTCTGGAGATTTTGTGTTCACATAACTTTTCAATTTTTTAAATTTTTAATTTTTTAATTTTTTATTTCAGTCCCACCTAACACACATGGACCTTAAGAGACATTCACACATGCCACTCCAGTATATTTTTTTACACATTTATGCGATTCCACCTCAGTTAGTCATTTCCCAACACATTATATTTCACTATATGTGTCCCCACTTCCAATACACTTCCGGTTCACAGGAGTTCTATGCACACTTCCGGGTCATCGGGTCCCGGTCTGCTGCATAACACATTTTTTTACACAGACACCATAGAGATGCTGTTTTGTCTCATTCAGCGTCCGTTGCTTGCTGGATTGCATTGCCGGGACGCTAGGTGTATTTATTTAAGTCCCATCCCTCTGCGGTGTACGGATTGTACGTACAGCAGAGTTGAGTGGGATGTTTGCTCTCTGATTGGCCCAGTGAGTGATGTGAGAGGGAGACGTCAGACACGCCCACGGACGTGACATCATTTCCTACACAGACTGGTCATGTGGGCGTTCAGGGATAGAGGCCGGCTCATACATAGCGGCCTATTGGTCAGCTTTATTTAACACCTTTTGTCTTCTTATTGAGGATTGGCTCCTCTGGCTGACAGGGCGGTACATTCTGCCGGACTGTCAGCAGAGGAGTGCTGTTTTCATTTAATCTTTAAATGCTTTATTTTTGTTCGAGAGATCATAGAGTGATATATTTTTCTGCTTGTAGACCTTTATACAGTCTCCTGAGCTTCACCTTAATGTCATTCATTTATTTATATAGAAATTGTGTATGATCTTTATGTCTAGACATTCAAGCAAGTCATGTGATTGTATTCACCCAATCCAATCTCCTGGTTTTTCAGCCCTTGTGATTGGTCCTTCTCTAAATAATTTTATTATATATATTTGGCAACTTGGAGTGAGTGGTCTATGCCCCTGTTGAAGACCCCTAGGTCGAAACGCGTCGGGTACATACACCACTCTCTTTGTTGCCCATTTGTTTTTATCCACCGTGATCACGCTTTTATTTGTGTATGGTCGTTTTTGTCAATAAAAACACCCTTTTTTATCTGCACCATGTGGAGGCACATTCTTTTTGTTTCCACATTTACCGCATGAGATCCAGTCCCTCCAACTGCTCCTTTCGGGGGACCGTTTGTGAAACTTCTGATGCACGCTGGGACGGTTCGGTGTGAGGACGGTTCGTTGTGAGGACCCATCCGGTTGCCGGCCGAGATCCATACAGACCACAATCCAAGAGATTGGCGATTCCTGAGCTCCCATTCCACGTCATTTGTGACAAACTGCGCATGCGATTCCCTGTCGCTGACATGGGAATCCACAGGATCTGGTAAGAGGCTTTTTTGCACTTTCTCTGAATGACCCATTGGGACCCGGTTTCTCGGTTGGGAAGTCGCTGTATGATGCCAGGTGTTTTCTGACAATCATCAGACCATCACCACCCCTTGGAGTACTTATACCTCCTGTGCGGTTGGACATTTACATCCATCTATGGACGTTTGTGTTTCAAGGCACCTGTGGTCAATTAGTTATTTCTTGACTGTTTCACCATTTTAAAGACCTATATTCATTTGTACATGCGCTGCATTTTTCCATATAGCCCTATACTTGTCTTCAAAGAATTTGGTTGTGTAGATGGGTTTGTTACTAGAATGAAATGCAAACTAGATTGTGTGTAAGGAGAGGACACTGAGCAGCTGTTTTCACATCTGGACACTGGAGCACTAGTGTGGGACCCCAGAACACCATTTTTATTAGGGTGGCCACACAGGTGCTCCAGTGTATACTATAGGGGGGGCTACATCTGTGAAGCTTGTACCAAACAGGTAAAGTATTGCAGCTTGACAAAGGGCATTAAAAAAGCTACATCTTGGAACTCTGCTAAAATAGATCATTGTACCCCACTTCCAAGCAATGTTTCATCTTTATAGTTCTGCCATCAAATATCTGTGTGCTAATTATACCATTTTTGTTTTACAAAGGGGAGAAAAGACTCGGAGGACACCCCTCATCCGAGGAGACCAGAGCCCCCCCCCCCCCTGGAAGAAGGGGAAATCCCCCCAACACAAGAAGAGCAGGAGGAAGAAGACGTGGTGGAACTAGTCACCACAACAGGTGTGTGTCTGCGACCACAGGCTCAGATAAGAGATGGATGGCGGCATATTTTTTAGACCTAATTTATTTTGGGTTCCTCTCTTTTTAGGTGATCGTGAGGTTGTGGATGAAGATCCTTTCACATCCGAAAGTGCCCAGATCCTGATCGGGGAGATCATGGGGTGTAATTTACAATTGGAAAACATCAAGCAAAACATCAGTGATGTTATTCCAAAATATAAAAACATCATTGATGTTTTGGGGCGAGTTTAAAACCCCTCCAAATCATCTTCTTCTTTTGTGTGCTACAATGTGCTAAATGTTTTTGCGATTTTTCCCAAAGCCAAATTTGGAGGATGCACACAGTGTGTCAACATGTGCTATCTGCCATCACGGGAGATCAATGGACGCGTTTTGGGGGTGCAACCCCTTAATCAATAATAAAGTAGCGGTGAGGAAGGGCTTTCTCCCCCAAAACACGTCCCTTCATTCCCTGTGATGGCAGATAGCACATGTTGACATTGGTAAATTTGTGTGCATCTTCCAAATTTGGCTTTTCCAGGGGTGATTTCCCCCCATCTGAACGCAATATCAAACACAGTTCCTAAATACTCATGTCTGATATTGCCTTCCAGTTCTACCAAATGTGAACTTTGTAAGATCAAGATTTGTGTCTTTCTTGTGGGTTTTACACAGGCCTGTTTTCTATAAAATGGACATTTTGATTTTGGATAATGACACCACAAAAATTGTTATACAACAAACATGTTGGTTTGTCAGAAAAACCTTTGGTAAATGCACATGTGATTGTGCAGATATTAAAAAGATTGTTAATCAAGAATGTGTGGATTATTGTCTCAACGCTACAACACTTTTGGGGTGATGTAATTGTTGTTTTATGAGAAAATGGGGGTTATTTCCTAAGGGCAAATCCTCTTTGCACTACAAGTGCAGGTTCAGTGCAGTTGCAAGTGCACTTGTAGTGAAAAGTGTCTTTGCATTTAGTAAATAACAGCCAACAGTGCTTTGTATAAGGTTACACAATCACGACATTTTCTGGACTCCACACATTTCTGTCAGGGTCAGCTAAAACAAACACAAGCAGTAAATGTCCACAAAGAAGAGCCTGGGGGGAGATGCTTGTCGAGAACTTGAGGTCCTGCAGGCTTCTCCCTGTGGCCAAATACCGCAGGGTAGCAACCAACCTCTGCTCCGGAGTGATGGCTTGCTTCATGTAGGTATCCTGCCTGCTAATATAAGGGGTCAGCAAAGCCAACAAACAGTGAAACACGGGGTCCGTCATCCAGAGAAAGTTTCTGAAATCATCAGGATATTTCTCACGGATCTCACGGAACAAAGGCATATGACAGAACTGGTCACGCTGAAGCAACCAATTCTTGGTCCATGAACTCCTCCCCACCCTGTTCATGGACTGGACTTGTGTCAAGGTCAGGACCCCAACACCAAGCCCCCGCACAGCACGAACTGTACGAGGAGTACGCATACGAAACATGGCTAGAAAACGGTCGGCTGCTCAGAACGAAGTAACAGAACGCACTGAAGAACAGCAAGGCCTGTGAAGAGCGACCTGAAAACCAGTAACGAACGAACAAGAATACAATGACTACTTAAAGTCACGCGGAACTTGCTTGCACGCACTGAAGAGCAGATACAAACCCACAAGCACAAACTGAATGGCAGAAAACGATCTGAAAGCCACGAGTCTGAAAAAGCGCGAATCGTCTCTCACCAAACTTTTACTAACACGAGATTAGCAAAAGGAGCCCAATGGGTGCCGCGCTTGGTTCTGAACTGGCCTTTTCTAGTCTCGTCGTACGTGGTGTACGTGACCGCGTGGTTGTCGATCAGAAATTCCGACAACTTTGTGCGACCGTGTGTAGGCAAAACAAGTTTGAGTCAACATCCGTCGGAAAAAATCCTAGGATTTTGTTGTCGGAATGTCCGAACAAAGTCCGACCGTGTGAGCGGGGCATTAGTAATCCCACACATGCTCTTGAAAAGGGACTGCAGGAATACTTTTTGCTAAATGATGTCAACAATATCTCCCCCCACTACACTACGGGCAGCACACAAGACCTTTATTAGGGGTAAAGTTATCCAAATAGCCTCTAGGATTCGTAAAGCTCGCAAAGCAGATGTTGAATGGTTAGAAAAGGAATTTCAGCTATTAAGTAAACTGCACAAGCGCAACCCCTGTCCTGCCTCAGCGAAAAGACTTAATACGGCACGTACCGCCCTGAATCTCAGACCAACACAGGGCTGAATAGGAATCTCCACTCTCAGCTGAGGAAGTGACTCAAGTCATTAAGAACCTCTGAAATAACTCAGCCCCTGGCCCTGATGGCTTTTCCATTCCATACTACAAACATTTTTCCACCACCCTAACTCCTTATCTAGCTAGATTCTACAACCAACTACGAGCTGGAACCCACTAGTTGTCCTACAAACTACCGCCCTATATCATTAATCAATAATGACCTTAAAATTTTGACAAAAATTTTAGCAAACAGAATCTCTATTTTTATTAGCCTTTACATACATAAGGACCAGGTCAGTTTCATACCTGGGAGGCAGGGCCCTGACCAGATCAAGAGGGCGATCAACATTGTCTCTCTTCTTCAGTCAGGATGGGACGGGAATTCTCCTCAAGCGGGGTTCCTGCTCTCATTAGATCTAATGAAAGCATTTGATTCTGTCTCCTGGTCTTACCTGACTCCAATTTTGCAGAGGTGGGGATTCGGACAATCCTTCCTTAACATAATTGGGGCCCTCTACGCCAACCCGGAGGCAAAGATCAAAATGCAAGGTTTTTACTCAGAATCCTTCCCAATCCGCAATGGTACGAGGCAAAGGGTGTCCCCTATCTCCACTGATTTTTGTCATTGTCATTGAGACCCTAGCCATCGTCATAAGGGACAACCCTGATTTTAGCGGAGTGAGTTGTGGGCCCAAAACTCATAAATGTGCCCTCTTTGTTGATGATGTACTGCTCTTTGTCACTTCGCCATTGACTTCACTACAAAATATCTGCAGGGTTCTCAATGACTTTGGTAAAATCTGTGGTCTTTGGGGTAGTTATTCGAAATCTCTAGCCTTGAACGTTAACTTACCCACCAGCCTGGTCACACAACTCAAAGAAAGCTTCCAATTTCAATGGCATGACAAGGCGATCCCATCGCTAGGGATCAACCTGACAGGCCTCAATTGATAGTCTATATGCTGCTAACTTCCCCCCAATGTTTCGCAAACTAGGTAATGATCTTAAACAAGGGGATAACCTGGGGCTTTCATGGTTGGGTAGGGTTACCTCTATTAAGATGACCCTTTTGCCACCCATTTTATACTTGTTTAGGTCACTGCCCATTCCTATTCCTAGTGACCAGATTAGAAAATTCCAGTCTAAGATAGTCTGTTTTATTTGGGGATCGAAAGGACACAGGGTGGCTAAGGGGACCCTCTATCGCACTAGGGATCATGGAGGGGTTGGACTACCGAACCTTCTCTGGCACCATCATGCAGCTCAATTGTCTCAACTCTCTGGCATTTACTCTAAAATAGCACACCCTGACTGGGTACATATGGAGCGGCAGGCAGTTCCCCAATACACCCTGGATTTCCTCCTATGGTGCCCTGCCAAAACTAGACCAACCGTATTCGCCCCAACATTGTCCCACTCCCTAAGTCTTTGGGACTCGCTCAAAGGAAACCCACTTTTGATATCACATTGGCACCCGCTTTCACATATCTTCCGAAACCCCCTCTTTCCCCTGGGTATGGACATTAAGGCGTTTCAATGGTGGCTGGATAGGGGGTTTTATAGAATTGGACATTTTGTCAGCTCTGCGGGGCCTCTAACACCTGCTCATTGCTCTAGCAAGCTAGAAATGCCCATCAAGGAGAGGTTCAGCCTCCACAAGATCTCTCATTTTGTCTGTTCTCTGGAGTCCTCTACGCCCAACCCTCTGACAGTTTTGGCATATGAAGCATGGTGTGGTCAGGCTATGGAGCAGTGGGGAGGGATAACGGTGATATACCGATCACTTGCCTCTGCTGATTCCAAAACTCTCTACATGCGGGAATGGGAAAAATACCTGGGATAGAGCTGGAGTCTGGGGGAATTGCATAAAGCATCAACCTTCGCATACAAGGGCTTATTGAACATAACACTGATTGAGGCTAATCTGAAAGTACTGATGAGGTGGTATCTCGTTCCACTAAGAATTGCAAAAATTTACCAGAACGCATCTCCACTGTGCTTCCGTAATTGCGGACACATGGGGTCGATACTAAACACCTGGTGGTATTGTCCCAAGCTCAGAGGACTATGGAATAAGGTTTTTCAAACATTAGGAAACTTACGGACAGACCCATCCCTCAGACTCTTCAAATAGCTCTTCTTAACTTCCATCACCCAGGAACACTGAAACTGACTCAACGCCTCATTATGTTCATTCTACTTGGTACTAAACTGACCATTGTTCGAGCCTGGAAGCAGCCTTCAGTTTCTCTCACCTTGGTTAAAAGAAAAATTTTATGGATAATGACAACTAGCATCCTTTTGGATACAGTTGCCAAACATGATGCCATCTGGGAACCCTGGATTAAATACACATCCCTGGTACCTGCCACCTCAACTTCCACCGGTGCTGAGTAGGGAAGCGGGTATTGCACCGTCACTGAAGATCTTCTTTTTGCCTCTTCTCTTCTTCTCTTCTTCTGTCTCTCTTTACTCCTTTTTTTCATACTCACTCTCTTGTCTCCTCGGGTCTCCTCTCTGATCTGTGCTTTCCTCTTGTTTGTTCTCTGGTTCTGTTTTGTTTTATCTCATGTGATTTCTCACGTTTGATGCACAGGATTTTTTTTTTTTAAGGACACGCCCATATCCCCTGTCTGTTGGGAGCAGTGGAGGCACCAAGGATGGGTCAACTAATGTGACTGCTAACTAACAGATGCACTGAATATTAGTCTGGCGCCTTTTGGCCCACAGACATACATGCGTATGACCTCCACTGGCTTGCAACGGACAGCTGGGGTGTTTGGACATTGACACCGCACGAGGTGCATCTATGTCCTTTTCACATGGGCACAGTTACCGACATATTTATAGTTTATACCGCATTATCCACAAGTGCAGACTGACGCCTTTTGGATCTCCTGATCTGATTCTCGAACGTCCATTTTCACAATTTTCCAACACACATAGTGCAATTTATTAATGGTCTATTATAGCTTTGGCCTGGACCAAGTCCACATCATTCCTCTTCCCAGATGTTACTTTCTTTAGGGGGGGATGGCCCCCTCCCCGGAACAGCTAGATCCCATTGGGGGTGTTGGGGGGGGGGCTGCCACCTTCCTCGCCCATGATTGAGGCACGAATGGGGACTGTGTCAGAGTCAGACGGGAGACCACAGTATTCTATTGTCTTTTGGATGCATACTATTTGTATTTCATGAACTTTGTGCCTACAAAAGTTTTTTGTTTTTTTTCGTACCTGTGTATCTATGTTGTTTTTGATAAACTCAATAAAAAACTATTGAAAGTAAAAATGATATTAAGTGGGATTATCATAATTTTCTATGTAATGAAAAAGATGAATGACAAAAGAGAATGTCATAGGAATTAACTACAACTAGGGTTATAGTTACCTATGGCGTCACACATCCTACCTCAAAATTACAATATATTCCCATATTATCCCTTTTTCTGCCAGCAGCCCTCTGCATCTGTCAATTGAATCATGTGTTCCTCCAGCCCCCTTGCCCACTGACACTGCCCATAGGGTATAATGTAAATTTACTTGCAGGCAAATCTGTGTTACTTAGCAAATTAACCTTTACCATAGGTGTTCCCAAAGTAGAGTAGGAGATTGTAAAATTAAAATTATTTGAGATTATAGCGTTTTCTATGGAACAACAGGTGAATGATATGTGGATAGTGTCCAGGTGCAATTTCAAGAATATATTAAAACAGTCCAGCAAAAACAAACAGGCCCGGAGTGGAGGCAATCTGACTATGAGCACTCACAAGTTGTAACAGCTAACTGTTAGTAGAATGGTGGAATGCGGCCTGGCCAGTCTGCAGCCAAATGGGGAGGGTTCCAGGAAGGATGGCATATCCCTGTACTTTCCTTACACCTCTGGAATCTTTCCCTAATGCTATGTTAGGGACAGACAGGTGACCTGCCCCTACTCTAGGCACTCGACAAATGTGCTCCAAACCAAGGGTCTTAAATAGACTCTGCCTGACCCAAGTCAAATCCGGCACATCACGGATCTTGTGGACAGATTACTGGGAGGGGCTTGGGAAGACCCGGCTGTCATGGTGCACGTTGGCACCAATTACAAAGTCAGAGGCAGATGGAGTGTCCTAAAGAACGATTTTAGGGACTTAGGAGCTAAATTGAGGAAAAGGACCTCCAAGGTCGTGTTCTCAGGAATACTACCGGTACATCGAGCCACACCAGAAAGGCAGAGGGAGATTAGGGAAGTAAACAAGTGGCTGAAGAGCTGGTGTAGTAAGGAAGGGTTTGGGTTCCTGGAGGACTGGGCCGACTTCTCAGTCGGTAACCGGTACTATAGAAGGGACGGACTGCACCTAAATGAGGAGGGTGCAGATCTGCTGGGAATGAAGATGGCCAAAAAGTTAGAGGGGTTTTTAAACTAGGCGATGGGGGGAAGGGTCCAGAGACAGTGTTATTCAGCGCGGAAGATATTCCAGAGGGTAGTATTGGGGGCATTAGTGGTAGGTTAACCAAAGCACAAAAACACAAGGTGTGTATAGTAGCAAGTCCTAGTTGCAATCTTGAAGCACCCAATACAAGGACAATATGCGACCGGTCTAAACTATGTGGCATGTTCACCAATGCCAGGAGCATGGCGGACAAGATGGGTGAACTAGAGATACTGTTGTACAAGGAGGATTTGGATTTTGTGGGAATTTCAGAGACCTGGTTCAACAGCTCTCATGATTGGCTGGCAAACATTCAAGGGTATACCCTATACCGCAAGGATAGAGAGGGTAAAAAAGGGGGAGGGGTATGCCTATATATCAAGAATAATGTACAAGTGAATATGAGAGATGACATCACTGAGGGAGCTAGGGAGGAGGTGGAATCTTTATGGGTAGAGCTCCAAAGGGATGAAGCTAAGGGGAAAATATTACTGGGAGTATGCTATAGGCCCCCTAACCTGAGGGAGGAAGTGGAGACGGATCTCCTATCACAAATTGGATTAGCAGCAAGGATGGGAAGTGTTATCATAATGGGGGATTTTAATTATCCAGACATAGACTGGGCGGAGGGAACCGCGCATTCATTTAAGGCTCGCCAGTTCCTTAATGTCTTGCAGGACAATTTTATGGGTCAGATGGTAGACGCACCAACTAGAAATAAAACATTACTGGATCTACTGATTACCAACAATACAGACCTGATCACAAATGTGGAAATACGGGGCAATTTAGGTAACAGCGATCACAGGTCAATTAGTTTCAGTATAAATCACACAAATAGGAAACATGAAGGGAACACAAAGACACTGAATTTCAAAAGAGCCAACTTCCCTAAACTACAAACCTTGCTAAAAGGCATAAATTGGGATAACATTTTAGGAACAAAGAATACGGAGGAGAGATGGGTTTGCTTTAAGAGCATATTAAATAAGGGCATTAGCCAATGTATCCCATTGGGTAATAAATTTAAAAGAGCGAACAAAAATCCTGGATGGCTTAACTCCAATGTAAAAATGCATATAAAAGCAAAAGAGAAGGCCTTAAAAAAATACAAGGTTGAGGGATCATCCTCAGCATTCAGACTTTATAAAGAATGCAATAAGAAATGTAAGGGTGCAATTAGGATGGCTAAGATAGAACATGAAAGACACATAGCGGAGGAGAGCAAAACAAAACCCAAGAAATTCTTTAAGTATGTAAACAGTAAAAAAGGGAGGACAGACCATATTGGCCCCATAAAGAATGAGGAAGGACATCTGGTTACAAAGGATGGGGAGATGGCAAAGGTATTGAATTTATTCTTCTCCTCAGTCTTCACGAGTGAATCGGGGGGCTTCAGTAACCAAAACTGCAGTGTTTATCCTCATGACACAACACAGGAAGCACCTACATGGTTAACAGAGGACGGAATTAAAATTAGACTTGAGAAACTTAACATTAATAAATCACCGGGACCAGATGGCTTGCATCCGAGGGTACTTAGGGAACTCAGTCAGGTGATTGCCAGACCGTTGTTCCTAATTTTTACAGACAGTCTATTGACTGGAATGGTACCAGCTGATTGGAAAAAAGCCAATGTAGCACCAATATTTAAAAAGGGCCCAAAAAACATCCCTGGGAATTACAGACCAGTTAGCCTAACATCAATAGTATGTAAACTCTTGGAGGGGATGATAAGGGACTATATACAAGATTTTAGTAATAAGAATGATATCATTAGCAGTAATCAGCATGGATTCATGAAGAATCGTTCTTGCCAAACCAATCTATTAACCTTCTATGAGGAGGTGAGCCATCTAGATAAAGGAAGGCCCGTAGACGTGGTGTATCTGGATTTTGCAAAAGCATTTGACACAGTTCCCCATAAACGTTTACTGTACAAAATAAGGTGCGTTGGCATGGACCATAGGGTGAGTACATGGATTGAAAACTGGCTACAAGGGCGTGTTCAGAGGGTGGTGATAAATGGGGAGTACTCAGAATGGTCAGGGGTGGGTGGTGGGTAGTGGGGTTCCCCAGGGTTCTGTGCTGGGACCAATCCTATTTAATTTGTTCATAAACGACCTGGAGGATAGGATAAACAGTTTAATCTCTGTATTTGCAGACGATACTAAGCTAAGCAGGGCAATAACTTCTCCGCAGGATGTGGAAATCTTGCAAAAAGACCTGAACAAATTAATGGGGTGGGCGACTACATGGCAAATGAGGTTCAATGTAGAAAAATGTAAAATAATGCATTTGGGTGGTAAAAATCTGAATGCAATCTATACACTGGGGGGAGAACCTCTGCGGGAATCTAGGATGGAAAAGGACCTGGGGGTCCTAGTAGATGATAGGCTCAGCAATGGCATGCAATGCCAAGCTGCTGCTAATAAAGCAAACAGAATATTGGCATGCATTAAAAGGGGGATCAACTCCAGAGATAAAACGATAATTCTCCCGCTCTACAAGACTCTGGTCCGGCCGCACCTGGAGTATGCTGTCCAGTTCTGGGCACCAGTCCTCAGGAGGGATGTACTGGAAATGGAGCGAGTACAAAGAAGGGCAACAAAGCTAATAAAGGGTCTGGAGGATCTTAGTTATGAGGAAAGGTTGCGAGCACTGAACTTATTCTCTCTGGAGAAGAGACGCTTGAGAGGGGATATGATTTCAATTTACAAATACTGTACTGGTGACCCCACAATAGGGATAAAACTTTTTCGCAGTAGAGAGTTTAATAAGACTCGTGGCCACTCATTACAATTAGAAGAAAAGAGGTTTAACCTTAAACTACGTAGAGGGTTCTTTACTGTAAAAGCGGCAAGGATGTGGAATTCCCTTCCACAGGCGGTGGTCTCAGCGGGGAGCATTGATAGCTTCAAGAAACTATGAGATAATCACCTGAATGACCGCAACATACAGGGATATGTAATGTAATACTGTCACATAATCAAACACATAGGTTGGACTTGATGGACTTGTGTCTTTTTTCAACCTCACCTACTATGTAAAGTCACATGGGGTACCAGCATCCAATCGGATAGCTGCCTCCCTGTGACTAAGGAAACCATAGTGGAAAGAAGTTCCTCTTGACTTCCTCCTCCGCATTCATTGCCCCAGCAGGTGTGGGCGCAATTTGCAGTGGAGAAAGAAGACTGCACCTGCCTTCTCTCCTCCCCTCTTTGACAGATGCTGTCCTCTGCATCACGACACTCAAAAGAACAAAATGAAAATTTCAA